>NW_017671888.1:0-58090 GCF_001879085.1 Nicotiana attenuata
AAGAAAATTTTAAGACGTGTCCATGTCTAGCACTAGGAAAGTCACCTCAAAGTCCACCGGGCCAATGGTCACGATTAGGTCAATTTCTCCAATAGTGTCTCTTTTGATACCGTCAAAGGCTCTCACACAGACATTGTTGGGACGAATCCTTCCAGTCCCGATTTCCATACGCTGTAGCGTGGAGAGTGGGCAAATGTCTACTCCCGAACCTCCATCTACCATAACTCTCTTTACGTAACATCCCTCACATTTGACGGTTAAGTGCAAGGCCTTGTTGTGAGCAGCTCCTTCTGGAGGCAAGTCATTTTTGCTGAATGAGATTTGATTGACAGCAAAGAACCTTTCCGCCATTCTTTCAAGCTGTTCCACCGAGGTTTCAACTGGCACGTACGCTTCATTCAATGTTTTCATTAAAACCTTTTGATGCTCAGAGGATTTCATCAGTAATGACACAACGACACTTGTTCAGGATGCTTTCGCAATTGATCGACCACCTCATAGTCGGCCATCTTCATCTTCTGAATGAAGGCTTCTGCTTCTTCAGCACTCACAGGTTTCTTAGGCGGAAAGCGCCTTCTGGTGGCATTGTTTACTTCTTCTATGTTTGAATATTTTTCAACAGGGGTATTTTCTGGAAGCTTTCCCAAGATCTCTTTTCCTTTATACGTAACCACCGTCTGATGATAATTCCAAGGTACTGCAGCAGGGTCCGTCACAGGCTTCTGTGGCACGCGTCCAATAACCACTGGCTCATTCAGCCTAGGTGGTTTAATTGTCCCCCGTACCACATAGGCTTGCTTGGGTACGTACACTTGTGTTCCCTTTTTCACTTCCAATTTCTTTGGAGGGTTCACAATCAGCTTCTTTTCTTGACGGCCTCGCGGGATATAGAGAATTCCATCCTTGGGAGGTATCGCTTCTGTTTTGGCTTCAGCTTTCTTTTCTGGCTCCGCCTTGGTGACTTTGTTTTTCTTATCCCCTTTATCTTGCTTTGAAGCAACCTTTGGTTTTCTTTCTGCGTCAGCAATAGCAATGATAGCCTTTAATGCCGGATCGAACTCTTTATCTTCGCAGATCATTCCAATCACAGGTCCATTATTGTGGGATGGCAAAGGATTGTTGGTCACATTTGGGACCTCCTCGTCCCTCAGCACTATCTTCCCCTGCTCTATCAAGTCTTCCACGGCTCTTTTCAACATCCAACAGTTTTCTGTATCATGCCCCTTAGCTCCTGAGTGGTAAGCACATCGGACGCCCCGCTGATAGGAGGGTGATTCTCGGTTTTGCCTGTTTGGGGGTATGGGCTGCAGCAAATTCATTTGAACAAGCTTCGGGAACAGACTGGAGTAGGGTTCACCGATTGGTGTAAAATTTGGTCTCCTGGGTGGTTCCTGAGGATGGAAGTTATTCTGCGGAGGACGGGGGTTATAGTGGTTTTGGTGAGGAGGCTGGTTTCTTGGGAATGGAGTTTGATTTCTATTGGCATGTGCTGCGGTCGGGCGAAGGGTTGAGCGTTCATGACCGCATAAGGTGGAGGAGCATAAGCCATATCATGATGAGGGTAGTAATGTTGAGGGGTTCTTTCAGAAAACACCGGTATAGGAGCCCGGTATCATCTTCCCCCTGATGCTGCTATAACCGTTTCCTCTTTCTTTTTACCTTTGGCCATTCCTCCAGACCCGCCTTGGATGGCTTGGGAGGTTGCTCTGATGGCCGACTGACTCAACATCCTGCTCGTTTTCAGACCATTTTCTACCATTTCCCCGATCTTAATCGCCTCTGCAAAAGGTTTGCTCATAGCCGACATCATGTTCTGGAAGTAATCTGCTTCCTGGGCCTGAAGGAAGACATTGACCATTTCTACTTCATCCATGGGGGGTTTCACCCTCGATGCCTGTTCGCACCACTTAATAGCATATTCTCTGAAGCTTTCCGAGGGTTTCTTCTTCAAATTTGCCAAAGAGTTCCTGTCTGGCGCAATGTCGATGTTGTATTAAAACTGTCTCGCAAAATCTCTGGCAAGATCGTCCCAAATATGCCATCGGGAGACGTCTTGATCCATATACCATTCTGAGGCAATGCCTACTAAGCTTTCTCCGAAGTATGCCATCAACAACTCTTCTTTTCCGCCGGCCCCGCGCAACTGATTGCAATACTTTTTCAAGTGAGCAATGGGATCGCCATGCCCATCATACTTTTCGAACATTGGCGTTTTAAATCCCATGGGCAGGTGCACGTGAGGGAACATGCACAGATCAGTATAAGAAACACTTTTCTGCCCGCTTAAACCTTGCATGTTCTTTAAGCTCTGCTCAAGGCTCCTCATTCTCTTTGCCATCTCATCTTGTTCAGGAGCTTTGGGAGTTTTATCTTGCCCTGGTGTAAGCTCAAATGGCGGTGGCTGAGGGTAAGTGTGTGGGATATTGAGGAGGATCTGCTTGAAAGATGGGATTTTGGAAAGTAAAGGACGAGGGATCAAAAGCGGGCCTTGGGAGTGAAGGCTGTGTGGTGGTAGAGCATGGTGGAGCGGTGAAAATATTGGGGACTGCTCCTGATGTGAACACCTGGGGGCGTACCTCAGAAGGTGTTCCTATAAAGTGAGCAGACGCGGTATTCGGGTGACTGATGGGGATGTTAGAAGTACCCCCGGTTCTCGGGAACAATTCAGGAAAGCCAGGGATAGCACTTGGAGGCTCCCTGCCATTAGTCCATGCGTCCCACGTCTCCATCATTCGGAGACGTAATATCCGATTTTTTTCAGCTGTGGCAGACTCGGAGGCTGGGATCCCTGAGATGGCGCTGTCTTCGGTGATGAGAACTGGTGGCAAAGTCATTTCAAACGACATTTCTGTACTTCCTTTTGATCTGGTGAAATATCGATGCGATGCCAGCTTACCAAAACCAACCACCATTTCTAAATGCCTAAGCTGGAATTGACAGCAACAACGGTTAGTTTGAGACAAGTAACAGATAGGTAACCGCACATTGGGGTGTGATGCACCTATACAGTTAAATGAGTGTCTACATGTTTGCCACGGTTGCATGCGTCGTCCCGGCTTTTCCTGTCCAAATTCTTTTCTTTTTATTCCGACCCTCTTTTTCCTGCCTTTTCCTTGCTTTTCTGGTTTTTCTCTCATTTTTCTCATTTTTCTTTTCTCTCCCTCTTTTCTTTCTTTCATTCTTGCCTTTGCTATGGTTTCTTTCTCTCGGTTTTCTTATTTTCTTTCTTTTTGTTTTCTTTTCCTCTCTTGTTTTTTCTTTTATTTTCTTTCCTCCCCTTTTTCTTTTCTCTTAGGGTTACGGCCGAATTCTATGGAGATTGCCTACGTATCATGACCCCGCATGAATCAGACCAACCGTAGTTCTTGCAGATCAGGAATAAAGTAAATAAACAAACTCTTTTTTGATTTTTATTTTGATTTGATTTGATTTTTTTTAATTTCGAAAGAAAGACTTGTAAAGAAATTTTTTTTCAGATTTTGATTTTTTTATTTTTTTTAAAAAAAAAGAATTTTTGTAAAGAAAGATTTCTAAAGAAGAAAGAAACTTCTTTTGTTTGAATTTTTAACTCTCTTTTTTTTTGGGATTTCGAAGGACAATCTTTTAAAGGAAATATTTTTGGATTTTTGGATTTTATTTGCAATTTATGAAAGAACTACTTCTAATGAAAAAGCAAAGATTTTGGATTCTTAAATTTCTTTTTAATGAAAGAAGAATGAAAATATTTTTGGATTTTTGATTTTTTTTATTTTTTTTGTAATTTTGAAAGAAGAAGAAAAATATTTTTTTTTTTGGATTTTTGATCTTTCATCAATTTTATTTCAAAAACAAAACTCTGGCTTTGCGGATACGGCCTTTCCGCACTTCGCAAAAGAAGATTTTAAGGCTGTACCCGCTAACCATTGAAAATGACCCAAGGTGGCTGTTCTTGCAAAAACAGTCTTCCGGCGTCCTTTTGGGGACATTCGGATTGTTTTAGGCAAGAATGGCATTACCTGACNTAACTACCGGTACGGGATACTATAACGAAACTTTATTTAAAGTTAAAATTTATTCTCATACCGGTCCGGGCTATGCCAAAACTTAAAACTGGTACCTTTTTCGGTTAGTTACCTTTTCCTTTCTTAGTCAATTAAACTAAACCTACGTCGACGACGCTTAGTTTCGACTCTCAATTCTGTTAATTCTCACCTTCCGGTTGACCTTGTTAGTAGTTTCCTTAGCGGTCCNCCAATAATACAGCTTGCACTTCTTCTGATTCTTAGGCGGCATTGTTGGGACGTCTCTTGATCACAGCAACAATAACGTCACCAATATGAGCATATCGACGATTGCTAGCTCCTATGATTCGAATACACATCAATTCTCGAGCCCCGCTGTTATCCGCTACATTTAAATGGGTCTGAGGTTGAATCATTTTTTTAATCCGTTCTTTGAATGCAAAGGGCGAAGAAAAAAAAGAAATATTTTTGTCCAAAAAAAAAGAAACATGCGGTTTTGTTTCATATCTAAGAGCCCTTTCTACATTTTTTTCTATTACATTACGAAATAATGAATTGAGTTCGTATAGTTCCCGAGTGGAGTCTGCGAACCAGAAAATCTAAGTAAGGAATTCTGTTGACCCGAGGGAAGGTGTTAGGCACCCCCGGATCCCGTGGTTCTAGCACGGTCGCTTAAACTATTATATTTGGCTAAAAATCTGATTTTTAATACATGTTCTCCTATAGTGCATTTTCGAAATTATTTACCGCGTTTAATTAGTAATTTTAGGAAATTGAACGTCGTTTAAAAACATGTATTCGGATCACGTCACATAAAATGCACCCGGATCCTCGACACATTTTATTCAACGTTTTGGGATTTGGATTTGGGTCACATGAAATGTACACCCAAATTTAGGAAGGTAAAATTATTAAAGAACGTGCCTATAGGAACTAACGTATTATTAACTTTGCGGGAAGCCATGGAAGTTTACTAAATGGCTTACCCGATTTTCTAAACATTTTTAAAGAGGTAACTTAAAGAGGGCCACGCAATTTGTGATTTTATTTGGCGCGGCACACCTCGTTTTATTTTAAGGCTATCCTAAAAGAGGCTATGGTTTTCTATTAAGGGATTGTCACTAAAAGGGCCTTAATTAATTAGTAGTGTTAATGAATCATTACTGAAAGTATTCAAGCGCATTCAGGCTTCAAGTTCAAGTCCAAACTCAAACAAAAGAATCTCTGTCACCGAAAACCCCTTTAATTCGAGCTTGCTACTTAACTCGAAAGGCCCAAACTTACATTACAACATTAAATCAAAAGTCTCAATAGATGGCTAGGACCTTCGGCAGGTTGGGCCTCAAAGCCGGCCCAAAAAAAGGAAAATTTGTTTAGCCTTGCAAGGAGCTGCCTAACGTTGGGCTTTAAGAAGATTTAAGCCCAGTTCCTATTTGAATAACGCTGTCACGTTTTGGCCCATATCCAATACTGACTTTTGTTTGTCTCAGACTACTAATTTTGATGCACAATGGGACTTAGTCATTTGTGAACCCCTAAACAGTTCTGAATTTACTCGAACTTAAACATGCTAACCTTGAATCCAATTATCACATGCATATTTAACTTATTTGTATATACTATATAGTTAACCAAACATACTGAATCCGAAATCTTAAACGCCAAATCAATTTCAATCAGTACATCCTAAGGATTTTTATGTGTGAATTGAATCTGTAAATGAACAACTAAACTAAATAACGAATTTTAAACCACAAAGTTCCCGATCTTACACTAATACAAGCGTGCAGTCCATTTTGGATTCAATTTCTAACTCGTAGCTTATTCTAAGTCTAACTTTCAAATGGACATGATAGCAAATCTGAATTGACTAACACTACAGCTAACATTTCTGATACTACTCACAATAGTTTGAATGTCCAGTTATTAGCACAGATGAAGATCATAGATCTCAGAATCAGTTTCCAGTTCAAGCTATTCTCTAATTTTAAAAGTTAAACTAACACACACAAAAAAAACTAAACTACTAAGGCTAATGAATAATCACTAATCTAACAGTCCAAACAGTCCATTACAAATCAGATTAATTGCAATAAGATACAACAAGGCCATAAAACAGTTAGAATTTACAACAAAAACTCATGCGTCAAACTTCATTTCATTTTCTCAACTTGAGATCTATATTGGAACGGATTCAGGGAGTGTACCTAGAAGTTGAAATACAATAAGAAGAAGGAGAAATCAGCAGTAGTTGTGAGCAAATAGCAGTGTTAAACAGCAACAGCAAGGAACAGTTCTAGAACCAAAACATCATCACAAACCCAGAAATGAACCCAGCAACTAACACGTCCCATAAACAACCAAAATAACCAGCTCGAACAGACCAGATTCAACTCGAAACCGACTCCAGAAGCTTTTAAATCTCAATTACTGAACAAAACAGGAAGTTCAAACCATTTTGGATCTTAGATAAGCTAGAGATTTGAATTAGGAGCTGGAATTCGAAACTATTGTAAGGAACTTCAATGGAAGAGTATTTTTTGGAGTTTTTGTGTTGTATTTCGTTTTTTGAGGATTTAAGATCTAGAAGGAACTCTCACACTCTCAAATTTCAGCTTTTGATTTTTGAATTTTTAAATTCAAATTTTTCAGATCCTAAAACTTTTAGAAATTTTGGGGGATTTTTCAGATTTTCAGAACTTGTTCAATAAAGCAAGGAGTATGCCTTATTATAGGCAAAGCTTAGGGCAGCCTTCAGATTTCTGTTTTACCCCTAAGTCCCTCTTTTATTTTTTAGTTTTTAGCTAGTTAATCCCTTATTTATTGGCTTGTTGCCCAAGTTATACTATTAACTTCCTGGAATTTTAATTGGAACCCCAATCTAGAAGGTTCTAGGGGTTTTCAATTTAGTTATTGCAGGATTTCTTTTATTGTATTACCTATACTACCCTTGAATTATTTCTGAAATTACTAACCTATGTTTACTAATCCCAGCCCCTTTTAATTTGGTCAAAAGATGACCATAGTTAATTAATTAAAGGCTGGAAGCCATTCAACTATAACCAAACAAGACCTAATTCACCAAAAATTCAAAATCCTTAAAATTGACTACCAAATCTATTTAATTATGGTTACTGCCATTACTACTATGAACTAGACCAAGTTAAGAACCAAAATTAATAAAAGTAATACATCATCCTATTTACTACCAGTTAAACGAAAAATACAAATCAAACACAAAATCAAAAAGAACAAAATCATGCTTTCAATTGTCAGAGAATTAGGATTTGAAGAAACAATGAAAACAAACAAATATGAACAAAAAAAAAATAATAAACAGATTGGCAAGCAGAAAAATAAAAATTAAAACCTAAATCAGTTAAGCATGAAGAGGGATTGAACATGAAGGGGAGGCTAATTTTAATTAAAGAAAAATCCACTATAGAAAGAAAACAAATAAAGAAATAAGGAAAAATTAAGAACTCACTGATTCAGGCTTCAATCGATTGACTTCAAATATGGCCTTCAAATAATGTTGTTTGCCTATTCTTTGCCAAAATAGGCAAACAACATTATTAGAAGACGAATTGATTGACAAAATCCCCGCGCGACTGAAATTTTTGACAACCTCTAAGTCAGGAACCCTAGATCTAGGATTCGAGCAATTAGGGCTGGATTTGGACGAAAGTAGTTTAGGCTTTGGGAAGAAGAGGGTGAGGAGACCCTGGGATGTGATTTTGGGATCGTTTGGAGGTGGCACCGCCTTGTGCGGGGGTGACGGCGTTTAGGGTTTTGGATATTCGAGGGGTTTGGGTGATATTTGAAAGGAACTGGAGGTGGATATGGAAAGGGGAGAAGGAGAGGAACACGGGCTGTAAATTTGGGGTCATTTGGAGAATCGCCGTCGGCGGAGGCGATTTCCGGCCGGCGGCGGACGGTGGGAGACGGCGGAGGAGCGGTGGCGTTACGCCGGCGTATATTGAGGTGTTTTGAGAGATGATTGAGGGGTAGGGGGTCTATCAGACACTTTTATATTTAATGAAGGGGGACTTCTCGACCGTTGGATCAAGCAAACCTAGATGGCTAGGATTAACTTGATACCTAACGGCGTCGTTTAATGAGAAGGGGGGTTGGACCGGGTTGGTGTTTTGGGGCTGGACTTGGCGTGGGTTGAAACGGGTACAGGGTTTATGTGGGCTGGTTTTGGGTGTTTTCTTTCATTTTCTTTTCATTTTCATTTTTATATTTTTTGGTTTTTGTTAAAAGCAAAATTAAAAATAATAAAGACTTGAATTAAACTAAAATTAAACTAATTAATTTTCTTAAAATTAACTAAATCCCAATTTAAAAAGAAAACTAAACAAAAAATGTAAAATGACTATTTTTGTTATTTTTCTCTTATTTTTGGTAATATTAATTAACTAAAATATAAAATTGAATTCTAAATGCAAAAGTACTATATNAATTAATTTTTCTAAAATAAACTAAATCCTAATTTAAAAAGAAATCTAAACAAAAAATGTAAAATGACTATTTTTGTTATTTTCTCTTATTTTTTGTAATATTAATTAACTAATAAAACTAATCAATATAAAATTGAATCCTAAATGCAAAGGTACTATATTTTTTTGTATTTTTTTTATGAATTATACCAACTAAAGATGCATACAACAATGCGAACAAACACGAAATCATAGCAATAATCCCTAAAATTCAAATAATAAAAGAAAAATCCTAATTCTAATGAATTTTATAGGAGTAATTTAAGCGAGGAAAAAATCACGTGCTCACAATGGGCAAAATAAGACGACACATAAGAGAAAGTAGAGCCAGGGTCAAATAACACAGAAACATCCCTGCGGCAGACTGAGATAATACCTGTAATCACCGCATTTGAAGCAATCGCATCAGGCCTAGCTGGAAGTGCATAGAAGCGAGCCTGGCCACCTCCGGATCGACCTCCCCCTCTGGGGCGACCCCTAGATGACTGTCCCCCACCCTAGCTGGCTGGGTAGGTGGTGAAGTGGCTGGGGCTGAGGCTGACGACTGACCCCTCTACTGAGAATGACGAGGGCACTGCCTCCACAAGTGGCCCATCTCTCCACACTCATAGTAACTCCCGGGTGCTGGAGATGGGGACTGATGGGAGCCCCTAGCACCGGTATGACTAGCAGACGCCCCTGGCGTAGAAGAATCCTGAACAGATGGAGCACGGGACAAACTCTGGGATGGAAGTGCACTAAGTGAAGAATGGCCCTGCTGAGAACCGTGAGGACTATGGCTTGATGTCGCCCCACAATGACCGGGGCGAGCTGACTAAGCATGTCGGAACTGTCAGCCTCTGCCGTGCTGAAACTGGCCCCTAGAAGGAGCACCCCCAAAACTACCATGTCCTCGAGGCATCTTAGCCTCCCTCTCCTCGCACTCCTGGCGACGAACTGACTCAATCTTTCGAGCAATATCCACAACCTCCTCGAATGTAGCACCTGGTACCCTCTCCATGGTCATGAGAACCTGAAGCTGGTAGGTGAGGTCATCAACAAATCTCCTGATCCTCTCTCTCTAAGTAGCAACCAACCAAATAGCATGTCGAGCCAACTCCGAGAACCTCATCCATACTGGGTAACTGTCATATCCCCCTGTCGGAGCTGCTCGAACTGCCTACATACTTCTCCAGAATATAGCGGAGAACTGCTGCCAAGTTAGAGGTGCCGAACCAATAGGCCTACGCCTCTCATATGCCTCCCACCAAGTGAAGGCAGCTCCGGTAAACTGAAAGGTCGTGAATGCAACCCTGCTGGTCTCCAGAATACCCGCAGTGCGAAGAATCCGTTGACATCTGTCAAAGAAACCTTGAGCATCCTCGCCCTCTGCACCACTGGAAGTAGGAGGCTGGATTCTGCCAAACCTCTCCAATCTACGCTGCTCATCCTTCGGCATAACAGGAGCTACATAATCCTGACAGCTGCCACCGGCTGGGCTAGTGGTGCCTCCGGTGTCTGCACTCCCTGAACCACTGGATCGGGTGTACGGGCGGCGGGAGTCTGAGAGCCTCCCCCTGGCTGAGAAGTAGCTGCGACATTAGAAACCGCGACCACCTGAGCAAGGCTAGTGCATACTGTCAATATCTGAGCCAGAGTCTCCTGAGGACCCGGAATCACAATAGGCACAGTTGGTGCCTGAGCTGATGCTGCTGGAGCGTCCACCACTAGGACCTGACCCTGAACTGGGGCGGCTGGTGGGTCTGCAGGTGCTGTCCTAGCTGCTGCGGGGGCTGTACCTCTGCCCTACCACGTCCTCGGCCACTTCCTCGGCCTCTAGTGGCTCCCGCTGGTGGTACTAGTGGTCATCCATCCAGACCGGTAGAGCGTGTCCTCACCATCTGTGAGAGAATAGGATAAAAGAAGTTTAGTATTCGGATCAACAACTTCGCACAACAAGAATTTAAAGAATGTGGAGTTTTCCTAAAGGTTCTGCAGCCTCTCGAGGATAAATACAGACGTCTCTGTACCGATCCGCGAGACTCTACTAAACCTGCTCATGACTCGTGAGACCTATGTAACCTAGGCTCTGATACCAACTTGTCATTACCCTAAACCCAAACTCGGTCGTGATGGCGCCTCTCGTGAAGACAAGGCCAGCCGACACACTACCAATTCACTTTAAGCAGTTAAAATAACAAATACCAAGTCTATAATAGAAATAAACTCCCAAAATAACTATATAAGTTGCAGAATTTAAAAACCAACACAGCCCGACATCGGGGTGTCACCAGTCATGAGCATAAAAAACAATACTAAAAGTCTAGAGTCTAATCCACTACTATATAACTGAATCAAAGAAAACTGAAATAGAGGGAGAGTGCTCTGGGCTACGAATCGCCAAGCAGCTACCTAGTAAATCTCCGAAAGACCTGCTGGAACTGTCAACCCTCAGGAGTAGGACCTGTAGCGCCCGAATCTGCACACAGGGGTGCAGGGAGTAAAGTGAGTACTCCAACTCAGTGAGTAATAAAAATAAATAAAGACTGAGTAGTATAAAACCACGTAAGACACAACATTAAGCTATAAGGTGCCTAACAAAATCAGTGAATATAAATAAGCAGCGAAAATCTCATAACACCTTTCAACAGTCAAACAATATTTATATATATATATGAAAATGCAACAAGAAAAGGTAGACACATAATAAATGGCCCCTCGGGCACTGTAACAACAAAATCCGCCCCTCGGGCAATATCACAAAACAATACCAGCCCCTCGGGCTATATCTCATATCACAATGGGTACCCGCGCTCACTGGGGATGTACAGACTCTGGGAGGGGCCCCATACATCCCAAGCGCATAATCAAGCCATCTCGTGGCATCATAAACAGGCTCTCGGCCTCATATAAATCTCAAACCACCTCGTGGCGTACAATCTCAGGCCCTCGGCCTCATTATCATAATCAATGTATCACTTCTGCGGCATGCAGCCCGACCCAAATGTATCCTCACAACACAGGCCCTTGGCCATACTCAATCAGAATCTCATAAACCCCTCGGGCCACAGTAAAATATGAAGCTTAGCTCAAATACCTTTGAAAATATCATCTAATGTGTTTAAAACAGAATAATACAGTTGAGTCTTTAAAATAGTAAAATATTGTATGAATGAGCACTAGTATGAAATCAATCAGTGAGGAAAATATCATTTCAAAATCTCCTAAGGGTTCAAACAGGTGGCACGAAGCCCACATATGGCATTTAGCCCAAAATATAATAATATTAAACAATTAACTATCAAATATTTAGTAAAATTATCATTCGGGATGGACTAAGTCACAATCCCCAACGGTGCTCTACCACACGCTCGTCATCTAGCGTGTAAGTCACCTCAACATAGCCGTATGCTGTGAAATTCCGGGGTTTCATACCCTCAGGATAGCATTTAAAATCATTACTCACCTCAACCCGACCCGAAATCTAGCTTGCAACGCCTTTGCCCTTCGAAATGACTTCCGAGTGCTCCAAATCTACCAAGTTCAGATTTTTATCATTAAATTATGCTAAACGAATGAATTCCAATTGAAAAATATCGATTTAAAGCACAAAACCCGAAATCAGTCAAAACCGACCCCGGGCCCGCGTCCTGGAATTGGACAAACTTTATACCAAAATGTTCTTCATCATCTCATGAGTCCGTACATATAAAGAACTTGAAAATCGGAGTTCGTTTGACCCCTCAAATCATCCCTAGAAGGTCTCTTAATCTCAAGCCCTAACTCCACCTTTTTCTACTGATTTTCATGACTCTAACACTGATATTTTGTTCCTTAATCACAAATAATCGAGTTTTAGGGTCTAAAATCCTTACCTCAACGAAGAACAATGATATCATCTCTTCAAAATCACCCAAAGCTTCAACATTTTGTGTTAAAAGTGAGAAACCCTCTGAAAATCGCGAAGGAGGAAATATTTTAATCTGACCAGACATTTCCGCATCTGTGGCCATTTCACCGCATCTCCGATCCTCACTTAAAATCTGAGCTTTCGCATCTGCGACTTTGCAGATGCGGTCCTCCTAGCCGCTTCTGCGGTTTCTGATGAATCGTGCCTCTAGCCGCTTCTGCGGCTTTTCCTTCGCATGTGCGGCGCGGCACCTGCGGTCCCCTATCCGCAGGTGCGGAAATACCAGAAGCAGCAAAAATACAGCAGTTGCACAAATTCTCCAAACACCCCGTCATCCATCCGAAATCACCCAAAGGCCCCCGGGACCTCAACCAAAAGCACAAACAAATTCCATAACCTTATTCAAACTTGTACCAATCTTCAAAGCACCTCAAACCACATCAAAATCATGAAAACTCATCAAATTCAAGCCTAAGGTTCTACATTCTTCCGCATTCCGCTTTTGATAAAAAACCCAACCAAACCACGTCCAAAAGACTTGAAATTTTGCACACATATCCCAAATGACATAACGAAGCTACTGCAACTTCCGGAATTCCATTCCGGCCCCTATATTAAAATCTCACCTATCAACCGGAAAACGCCAAAAACTCCATTTCGCCAATTCAGCCTAAATCTACTCCTGACCTCCAAAGCACATTTTGATCACACTCCTAAGTCCCAAATCATCTCCCGAAGCTATCCGAACCGTCGGAACTCCCATCCGAGCCCTCTAACACATAAGCCAACATCCGGTTGACTTTTCTAACTTAAGCCTTCTTAAAAGAGATTAAGTGTCTCAAACCTTCTCAAAACCTTTTCGAACTCAAGCCAACCAACCCGATCACATATAAAACCAATAATTAAGGCAAATAGAAGCAGAAATGGGGAAAACAGGGCGGTAACTCATGAGACGACCGGCCGGGTCGGTACACCTAGCAACATAACCAACATACAAGCAAGCTTAAGTACAATTAGTGGACTGTTATACTCACCTTATCCAGGAGCAACAACTTGAAATTTTAGCCAAACACAGCCCACAACTATCCTCAACGACAACACCACCTCAAAGAGGTGTTGTTCTTCACTATAACTAACTTATGATGTTGTAATATGGTGTAATAACTTTGGATTCACTTCAAACCCTTATGGTATCTATTTAGGAGGGTTAGAAGAAGTTTGGAGTTGAAGTTGACTCGAAAATGAGCAGAAAATAGGCGTCCAAATCATCTTTAAAGTGAAGTAGGTCGAGCACCGGCTAAGTGGGTCCCATTGGAGCTTCTTGCGCAGTCTCGCAAAAATGAAAATATCTCTCTACTCTGACATCGTATCGACAAACGGTTTAATGCGTTGGAAACTAGACCCATAGATCTTCAATCTGATAGGTAGATAATCCAATAATTCTAAGTATATTAGGATATAAGCTCTGCTACATTTGACCTAGTTTTCAGCACATTATGAATGTAACTTGTGATAACCTTTGTAAACTTTGTTCCACAACTTGCTTGACTTCAAAACGTAGCACACGACTATCATACGACCAAAATAAATCATAGCATAACCTCCTTATCATGTTAAGAACCCTAGTCTCACCCCAAAGTACATGTTATAACATTCCAAACTTGTCGACTTACGACGAAACTTATTTTCTTCAAATGGTTTAGCGTCTAAGCTTTCCAACCCTCTTGGTACTCGTTATTCATGATTTTAAATATTTGTAACATCCAATGTAACATGATTAAATTACTTTATGTGCTTCCAAATATAATCTTATTTCTGAGCTTACATAAATTGATTTACGACGTACTCTCATGTACGAAAACATGGGGTGTAACACCCGGGACCTCAATCAATCATACCAAGAATTTCTAAAACACAATATGAACTCGCTCGAAGCCTCAAATCACATCAAACAACAACAAAATCATGAATCAAACATCGATTCAAGCCTAATGAACTAATGAACTTCTATCTTCTAAAACTAATGCCGAATCATATCAAACCAACTCTGAATAACTTCAAATTTTGCACATAAGTTATAAATGACATAACAGACCTATTCCAACTTCCGGAATCAAAATGTGACCGCGATATCGACAAAGTCGAATCTCAATCAAACCTCTCAACCATCAAAACCTTCAACTTTCCAACATTCACCAATTCAAGACAAAACGACCTGCGTGCCTCCAAATCAATATCCGGACATACGCCTATGTCCGAAATCACTATACAAATCCACCAAAACAATTAAAACTCCATTCTGGATTCGTTTACACAAAAGTCAAACATCGGTCAACTCTTCCAAATTAGGGGAACGAGACTAAAATACTCAAAATAACCGGCCGGGTCTATTACACCCATGTTTTCGAACGATAAAGTATGCTATAAGTGAATTTTTGAAAGCTCGGGAATGAGATGTTACATCCCGCATTTTTGTACGTTAAAGTTTCATAGTAAGTTAAGCGACGTAAGTTCGGGAATGAGAATATTTTGACATAGGTAAATTCGTGAAGGTGAGAGGGTAAGCGAATAAAAAAAAATAGTTCCGTCGGAGTTGGACAATTTGGGAATAAAATACGGTCCGAGCTATAATACCTTGTATTTATGGACTAGTGCCATACAAGGTACCACATGACCATGATAGTAAGATGTATGAAGTGTGTTAAAAGTGAGTAGTATTTTAAGTAATTCGAGATAATTCCTAATTATGTGGATAATCGGGTAATTAGTGGTTAATGGGGGGTTAACAAATTAATTAAGGAATTAAGTGGATAATTATTGAGTGGGAAATTTCCCCCAAATTGGCAGCCATATATGAGCCATTAGGTGACTCTTATATAAATTATCAAGATGGCAACCTTTAAAGAGATAAGCACTTTATCTCATTTGGTTAAAGAGTGTTATCATGAAAGCCAAATATGTTATGGCCATAATCATTTCCTTGCCTGTAGTAAGCAAACATCCCATTCCTAATTAATAATATTGTTCATAAGCTTTAAAGAGGAATGCTTATATTTACTAAGTTATGGATGAAACTACAAGAAATTCATAAGAAATTTCATAAGGTAATAGCAACGAGATTCTGCGATTCTAAGGTAGTACGGTGTAATCTTTTTCAAGAATATCATATGAATTTTCTCCTACTTCAATCCGCTGTTACATTTTGTCGCAATTGACGTGTGTTGGAAGGATTATCAAGAGAATCAACTCAGGTATGTTAAGGCTAAGCCTTTCTTTCATTTTGGCATGATCTCATAACTACATGAGTTTGATAACGAGGCATAAAGAGAAGTTTGTATCCCTGAACTTATGTACATTATCGTAGTCTCATAAATTACAGTATTCTCCCTTATCGGGACTTTATATTCAATTGAGTATTGTCTTCTCCAGCCAAGAGAGCAGAGGGTCTATATATGTATATATAGTATTACAGTATTTTCACCACCATCAAGGTATAATCGGTGGGCAGGCCCCTATTGGGCAACCTCTTATCAGATGGTAAGTTATATACCGAGTCTACTCTGGCGAGCGCCTATGAGCAAGCCCAGTTGGCCGAGATACAGAGCCTAGTATGGCCGAGCTCCTATGAGCGAGCTTACTACGGCAAAGCAGTTACACATACCGAGCCTTGTAAGGTCGAACAGCTATTTTACTTACTATATTGAGAGAGTTGAGTCAGTATCAGCAGGTAAGTATATCATCAGATTATCTTTGACTCCCAGTTACTTCTAGTTATTATATTACCAATTCAGTTTTAGCTTTTAGTTATTCTATTGCCTTGCATTAGTACCTACATTATTCTGTACTGACGTCCCTGTTGCCGAGCAAGATAACATTTCATACTTGCAGGTCCTGATAGACAGCTGGATAGACCTTTCCAGTAGACAAAGTCAAATATCAACTTGGTTGGTATGCTCCACTTCCTCGGAGTTGCCAGGTCTATACCTTGGAGTCTATTTTATATATACAGCTTTGATGGGTTGGTCGAGGCCTTATCCCGACCATGATACATTATAGTTATCTCTAGAGGCTTGTAGACGAGTTCTATATATTTTGTATATCAATAGATGTTCATGGTGGCTTCATCGGCTTGCACACACACAGACATATATATATATATATATATATATATATATATATATATATATATATATATATACACACACACACACACACACACCAGCTTTTGGGTATGTTTACCCCACAGATGAGAGATACGTTACTTTCAGACGATTCAGAATATGGCCTCATCGGCCTAAGTTGAGGGTTACCCCTCCAGAGTTCACCGTTACTGAGTGGTACGCTCGGGTCGAGTATGGCACCGGGTTCCGACCATGCCTCTTCAGGTTTGTGGCTTGACAAACTTGGTATCAGAGCAGTTCTTTCATAGGAAATCTACAAGCAGTGTCTGGTAGATTCTTTTTTATGGGTGTGTTGTGCACCACACTTATAAGCAGGAGGCTATAGGGCATTTAGGACTATCACTCTTTCTTCTTACTCTAGATCGTGTGGTAGAGCTATGTTGTAAGAATTCAAACTCTTAAACTATATTTTACTCGTAATAAGACGATACCCACAACTAAAAGACAGTTGGTAAGAGATTGCATATGGCAGTGGAAGAGTTGAGTTAGAGAAACTCGATTTTGCATCATGCTTCTGATGAGTAAATATAAGGTCTTCAGCAGAACATGTGTGTACTAAGACGTGTAAACCTCTTTGATAAGGAGCCTTAAGGCAAGAATATCTATCCACCCATATGGTGAAAAGCAATGAGAGATTCAGAAGGTAAATACAAGTTTCACCAAGTAAAAGAAACAAGGTGAAGAAGGGTATGAGGCGCCCAGTTAATGAAGATTATCGTATTTACAATTCAGGCAGAGGAATATAAGCCTTTTGAGTACCTTCAACAATAATAGAGATACATACAATTGATCACATCCATCTCAATTATGCCCTATGGGAGCTAACATGTATAGTTTAAGAGAAAGACGGGATATCAAGATCCGGCTGGGGTTAGAGTAACCCAAAATGGTGAATGGATTGTTTCTGTTAGTTGACATTTTTGAAGGATATTGCAAATGTGCTAATAGCTCTCCTTGTGAGACACCCAGATGGTGCACTCTAAAGTAGTACAACTAGATATGTGTACTACAAAGATAGGCATTGGAAGCCTTGAAGGGATGAATATTACCGTAGTGCGGATCCTATCCCTAGTAGAGCAAGAACGTTGAGCAACCCGAAGAGCCACTGGATGGAGCAATGGGGGGCTAAAAGCAAAAGAATGTCTTGTTGAAGTTGTCAGAATAAAGTGATAGACATAAATGCTAGCGAGAAATAAGAAGAGAGTCAATGAAGCATTATGAGTAATATATGGATGACAACGGTAGATCAAAAAGATGACAGTATTATAGAGTTTATAGTCAAGTGAAGGAAAAGAAGAGAGGTGACAGGCCTTGAGACAACAAAAGAATATATGTCATAAACTCATATTCTTATTTTGAAAAATAAGTTTGTGACTCTAACGTGATTACAAAAGGTAAAATTAGACCCCAGAATAATAAAAATCAGCATGGACTGATGAACCAGATAAACTAAGCATGAATTAGGGATTGAGTGATTTGATAATAGTCGGTATCGTGAGAATTTCATATTTCGTTCCGACGATAATAGAATGGACAACAGAAGAAGATTCATGAGAAATTAAGAGAATGGTCATTCAGGAAGACGCATCCCTAAAGCAAACAATGTGAGCAAAGTTAAGCTTAAGGGACTGTATGTGCCAGTTATACTAAGTATCACCCTCGCGAGTAAGGAATTTTGTTATCCTTGGTATAGAAGGATTACCGCAAGACGAGTAAGGGTCATCGATGATGTGAAAAGATGCCAAAGATGAAAAGGTAAAACATCTATAGGTAGATCCTCGTGGCTCGAACTCTTAGTACTCCCCTAAAGGGGGAATATGGAGTGATGTGGTATTAATTCAGAATTAAGTGGTTCTAGTAATTATGGAATAGTAAAGGAAGGATGCGATTAAAACAAGAAAGGGATTAGATTGCGCTTATTCAAATCCTGCAGATATGCTACGATCCCACAACATTATGCAAATACGACGTCAAGAAAAGAAAGTAAGGGTTCCTGCCCGAGATATTATTGATAGGTAAGGAGCCAGTCCGGGACGTAAGTTAAGACAAGGAAATAAACCAAGAAAGATTACGCGGAATATTTATATGATAATGGGCCAACGAGTAGTTGGTAGTTGATTCAGGAAGAGCCTAGTTATGGCTAGACAGGACGTTACAGACGAATCAACCAATCATGCAAGCTAAACATAGTAAAACCTAATATAGTGAATTCAGCCTCGCAGTAATATTATTGTAATAGTTGAGAAATATTCAGATAGGAGTTGGGGTAGTTAAAGGTACCGTATGAGTGTTATGGCAATAAAAGAAAGCCCCACTAGGAAGACAGTCAAAACTTCAGTTCAGAAGCAACCGTACGAGCACATGAATGTGGAGGTAAGTAACTGAGGATAATTATAGGTGAGTACGAATATCAAAAATTCTATCGGGAATGCGATGTAATAAGCTCGCAGCTTTACAAGAGTCAGAGGTCCTCCCTAAGTACTACAATGAAAGACTAGCCGAGGAAATAAGGAAGAATGCTTCAACCTAAGCATAGTAACTTGATGAAGAAATGGTCTTGTAACAACAAGTCTCATAACAATACTGTATGTACTCCATAAGAAAGTGGCACCTATCGTGGCTATGAACGGGAAGAAGAAGAAAATCAAAAGGTGATATTCAAGATCATATGGGTTGTACGGAATTCCAATATGTGTAGGCACTAAGATAAGCCAAGTATTCATGCAATAAGTGGCAGAACGACCAGGAAAAGTAATTGCTTACATTTAAAGAAAGCTGAGAAGGAACAGAAGGAATTATTCGATCAATCATCCAGAGTTAGTTACGTTATGAACGCACTTAAGATTTCGGAGTATTATCCATGCAGCATATATGTTGCCAATCATACAGCCATAGAAAACTCCGGTATAAGTTAAAAGAAAGAATTGAGTCCAGGTCATAGACAAGGGATTGAATTGTTAAAAGATTGTATCCTGGATATTGCATGGCGTCCATGAAAGGCTAAAGTAATACCATTAGCCGCGATGGAAAGATAGCTTAAGCCTACATAAAGGCTGATTAGAAGGAAGAAGAAACTAAAGAGTTACATCAACAAAGTAAATCATGAGTCTAATTGTTGGACCCAGAAAATTATAGAAATCGTGATTGAGGACATTGAAGAATCACTCTTAATATCAAAGGTACAAGAGAGATAGTATAGTAGCCATATTATATAATGGCTCTACGATAAAGCCAGTTAGAAATGTACCGGCCTTATAAGAAGTCAGTATGAAGCTCTCACCGGATTGTGTATACACCAGAGGTGCAAATATTATAATAGAGCTTCAAGTTGTGAATATGAATTATACCTATGTGGAAAGAGGGTCATGAAAAAGATAGAAGGTGTGATGCGAGATTTTAAGGTAAGTAAGGTGAAAGTGAACGATGTACGAGATACCTAAATGCACAAAGTTGTGAATAGTTTGTACTGCGGATAGAAGGCTAGAAGCGCAGGGATTCAGTATCCAGGAATGATAGCGGCATCCTCAGTGGCATATCTTCCAGTCGATGATTTCTAGGTATCGGGACGTCCAGTTAAAAGAGTAAAGAAGAGTTAGAGACGATGTGATGTCTCGCTTGATGTTCTAAAATAACACAAGGAAATCTGTGGCGCAAGCAAGTTGAAGGAAGGTTGCAAGTAGTATAAATAGATATGTATAGGTCGCAAGCTAAAGTATAGTAAAGCGACAAAGTTTAAGGAAGACAGGAGTAAGGATAAGAAAGGTCAAGAGAGAAGGTGACAAGAATAGATAAGTCCTGAGGATTAAGCCCATGAAAACAAGAGAGCTGATGGCTTCTCTAAGTTATAGAAAGCTCAGTATAGCCGGAATAAACTCAAAAGAGTCTAAGACTAGTAGTAATTAAAAGAGATGGAATGCTGCCCTGGTAATAGAATAAGGGTGTAATTGTGATAGATGAAGGATGGCGTTTGGGCCTTCAATTAAGTAATGATTTCGTGAATTGTACAGGATTAAAATACCCACGTAAGGTAAATCACATTGAGTTTCTATGAAATACGGTTATGGAAGTATAAGTATCGTATCTCCCCATTTGGATCAGGAAAATCACTTCAAATGTTCCACGATGCAACGTGAGCCCTAGTGATTACATAAGAGGTTTCAAGTTATCAGTGGTATATTGTAGATCAATATTGAGGTGAACCAATAATGGATGGACAAAAGTCACAATGTATGAGATGAGATTAGGCCATCATTCTTAAGATGAACAGTAATAAGGACGCATTAAAGGACATAGATTATACATATAGGATAAGCAACGAAAGTAACCTAGAGTTTTGTAGCGCGATAAATCAAAGTAAGAATTATGGTATAGTATGACCTACTTTGATACGGTAAAGTCATACGGATGGATAACCGGGTCTATGAAGTGAGATATAGCAATATTCGTAAGTTTAACAAAGTATCGAGCGACGAACTTCAGTATACCTATAGATGGCCAGAGGGACATCTTGTCAAGCTCTGTATGTGTTTACAAGTAAGGACTAGAGATTGGCTAAAAGCCGGAGGAAAAAGGAGAGAAGAATCGCATAGGCGCACTCACAAGGTTAGAGTCATACATGATGTGCGATAGAAGGTAGCAACAGTTACGATATTGGAAGGATTCTGACCACAAGTCATGGTGTGAGAAAGAGGCCTAAAGGGGAGAATTCCTTGGCCTTTGGATTTATTCAAAGAACAGTTGCCTAGATGGCAAGGAGAGTACAAAAGTATTCGGAAGACATAGGTTATGAAAATGATAATTGCATCAATCAACATTCAAGGACGAATGTTCCAAAGGGGGGAATGATGTTACACCCCATATTTTCGTACGTGAAAGTATGCCATAAGTGAATTGATGAAAGCTCGGGAATGAGATATTACATCCCGTATTTTCGTACGTTAAAGTTTCGTCGTCAGTTTAGCGACGTAAGTTCGGGAATGAGATTATTTTGAGATTATAAGCATTATTCTATTTCAAGAAAGTGATAGGTAAATTCGTGAACGTGAGAGGGTAAGCGAATCGAAAAAAAAAAGAGTTCCATCGGAGTTGGACAATTTGGGGATAAAATACGGTCCGAGTTATAATACCCAGTATTTATGGACTAGTGCCATATAAGGTACCACATGACCATGATAGTAAGATGGATGAAGTGTGTTAAAAGTGATTAGTATTTAAGTAATATGATATAATTTCTAATTATGTGGATAATCGGGTAATTATTGGTTAATGGGAAACTAACAAATTACTTAAGGAATTAAATGGATAATTATTGAATGGAAAATTTCCCCAACATGGCAGCCATATATGAGCCATTAGGTTACTCTTAAATAAATTTGCAAGATGGCAACCTTTAAAGAAATAAGCACTTTATCTCATTTGGTTAAAGAGTGTTATCCAGAAAGGCAAAAATGTTACGACCATAATCATTTCCTTGCTTGTATTAAGCAAACATCCCATTCCTAATTAATAATATTGCTCATAAGCTTTAAAGAGGAATGCTTATATTTGCTAAGTTATGGACGAAGCTACAACAAATTCATACGAGATTTCATAAGGTAATGGCAACAAGATTTTGCCATTCTAAGGGAGTACGGTGCAATCGTTCTCAAGAATATCATATGTATTTTCTTCTACTTCGATCCACCGTTATAACACCCCATATTTCGTATGTGAAAGTACGCCATAAGTGAATTGATGAAAGCTCGGGAATGAGATGTTACATCTCTTATTTTCGTTCGTTAAAGTTTCGTCGTAAGTTAAGCGACGTAAGTTCGGGAATGAGATTATTTTGAGATTATAAGCATTATGCTATTTCAAGGAACTGATAGTTAAATTCGTGAAGGTTAAAAGGTTAGAGAATCAAAAAAAAAAAAAAAAGAGTTCCGTCGGAGTTGGACAATTTGGGGATAAAATACGGTCTGAACTATAATATCCGGTATTTATGGACTGGTGCCATACAAGGTACCACATGATCATGTTAGTAAGATATATGAAGTGTGTTAAAAGTGAATAGTATTTTATGTAATTTGAGATAATTCCTAATTATGTGAATAATCGGGTAATTATTGGTTAATGGGGGATTAAAAAATTAATTAAGGAATTAAGTGGATAATTATTGAGTGGAAAATTTTCCCCGACGAGGCAGCCATTAGGTGAATCTTAAATAAATTTGCAAGATGACAACCTTTAAAGAGATAAGCACTTTATCTCATTTAATTAAAGAGTGTTATCAAGAAAGCCAAAAATATTATGGCCATAATCATTTCCTTGCTTGTAGTAAGCAAACATCCCATTCCTAATTAATAATATTGTTCTTAAGGTTTAAAGAGGAATGCTTATATTTCTTAAGTTATGGATGAAGCTACAACAAATTAATACGAGATTTCATAAGGTAATAGCAACAGAATTTTGCGATTCCAAGGGAGGACGGTGCAATCTTTTTCAAGAATATCATATGGATCTTGCCCTACTTTGCTCTGCCGTTACATGTTGTTGCAATTGACGTGTGTTGGAAGGATTGTCAAGAGAATCGGCTCAGCTATGTTAAGGCTAAACCTTTCCTTCATTTTGGCATGATCTCGTAGCTACATGAGTTTGATAAAAAGGCATAAAGAGAAGTTCGTATCCCTTAACTTATGTACATTATCGTAGTCTCATAAATTACAGTATTCTCCCTTATCGAGACTTTATATTCAATTGAGCACTGTCTTCTTCTAGTCAAGAGAGCAGAGGGTCTATATATGTATATACAGTATTACAGTATTTTCACCACCATCGAGCTATAATCGGTGGGCAGGCCCCTATTAGGCAACCTCTAATCAGATGGTAAGTTATGTACCGAGCCTACTGTGGCCGAGCGCCTATGAGCGAGCCTAGTTGGTCGAGATACAAAGCCTAGTATGGCTGAGCGCCTATGAGCGAGCCTACTATGGAAAAGCAGTTACACATACCGAGCCTTACAAGGCCAGACAACTATTTTACTTACTATATTGAGAGAGTTAAGTCAGTATCAGCAGGTAAGCATATCTTCAGATTATTTTGGACTCCCAGTTACTTCCGGTTATTATATTATCAATTTAGTTTAAGCTTTCAGTCATTCTGTTGCCTTACATACTCGGTACATTATTTCGTACTGACGTCCCTTTTGCCGGGGACGCTGCATTTCATGCCTGCAGGTCCTGATAGACAGCTGGATAGACCTTTCCAGTAGACAGAGTCAAACATCATCTTGGTTGGTAAGCTCCACTTCCTCAGAGTTGCCAGGTCTATACCTTGGAGTCTATTTTATATATACAGGTTTGAAGGGTAGGTCGAGGCCTTGTCCCGACCATGATACATTATAGTTATCTCTAGAGGCTTGTAGACGAGTCCTATATATTTTGTATATTAGTAGATGCTTTTGGGTATGTTTACCTTACAGATGAGAGATGCGTTATTTTCAGACGATTCAGAATATGGGCTCATCGGCCTAAGTTGAGGGTTACCCCTCCATAGTTCACAGTAACAGAGTGGTACGCTCAGGCCGAGTATGGCACTGCATTCCGGCCATGCCTCTTCAGGTTTGGAGCGTGACAGAGTCGTTACAAAGCCTCCTCAACCGGAACTCTAGCATTAGAGCTTGATCGGAGAAAAAGGTTTTTGTGTTAAACTTATCTTTTGACAAAATATGGACGGTCAGAGAGTCTTAAAAACGAGAAGTGGGAATTATATGGAGGTGGTCGTGTGCCCAAATTTAATGGAGGATACGATAATAATGGTATGAACAAATTGAGAAAATTAAAAGAGAAGTTCACCCAAAGTTTTTCTAGCAGAAGCTATCCATTTTCCGGCAAGAAGTATGTGAAGTTTGTTTTTATATGATTTTACGCACAACGTGAGAAATATTTATCTTGCCATGTTAGTACTTTGTGTCTAAATAACACACTAAGGCATGGTTAAAATGTTTAAAGGGAACAGACTAAAGATAGATTGTCTAAGTAAAAAGTGTGAATAACTGTAAAAGGTTTTCGATGTGTTCTACCTAATTAATATATACATTTAGCTCATGTCAACGTAACCACACTGGTAATTACCTATGGTTCAAATTTGAAATCAAAATTTTAATGTCACAAATTCGAATTTCAAATTGAGTTATCAATGAAAAGGTAAGACGTTATCATGGTGCATAATTGGTATTTATAAATATTGGGCTATTCCTGGTCCCTAGTCGTTTTACGAATCTTTATATGATATGTCATTATATGGGGATTTTTCATTGGGCCTTTTTTTGTACTTCGAGGCCTTAGGGAAAACTTGGCAAATGGTCATTTTTAATCCATACTATCAGAGTTTAGCTAGTATTTAAAAACCTAAGAATTAGTATCACAATCAAAAATCCCTCTGGAGTCGTGATGACGCCTATCACCGCTTGCTAGGCAAGCCAACAACAAATATACAGAAATAAACTTCAACGACAATAAGAAATAGCCTCAACAGTGGAATAACATAACTAACTGAAGTGCAAATGAAAATACAACTGAAACCACCGAAAATCTAGTGTTACCGAGTATGAGCTCTATGGAATACTAAATACAAAGTTTGAACAAAATATAATATTGTTCGAAAGACTAAACAGTAATAACAATAGGCAAAGAAGGGGACTTCAAGGCATACAAATGGAACTGCAGTGCTAGCTTGAAATCACCAAGCAAATCCGGATAAACAGCTCACTGGCAACCACCGCTATCAGCAATACCTGAATCTGCACATGAAGTGCAGAGTGTAGTGTGGCGATGTTGGCAAAGTTCGATGCTCACTTTAAACAGCCAACAATAACAATAACAACGGAATAATGGCATATAGGAAAAAATAACTCAAATAATAACAGGCTCAACTTAAACACATTAAGAAGAGAAATAGGCATGCTTTTCAGGAATATCAGTCAAGGCATCAATTTTCCCACAGAAATTACTTAGATAGAGATTTTTCAAGGTAAACTGTGATTTCAAGCTCTAAACATTAATTAAAGACATCAAATACCAATTAGCATGAGAAAAATATAACTACCTACATATCAAATATAAATGCCAAATCAGTAATTTCACCATTGAAATCATCATGTATACACAATCTCAGAACATTCATAGTGCTTGGCACATGTACCCCTCAATCATACTCTCAGCACACTCACAGCGCCTGGCACAATACTCCTAAATAATCACACACACGCACACACTCAGCACTATACGGGTGCCCGGCATAAGTTCCCCACTAAACACATACCAAGTGCCTGCACTCACAAAGCCCAAAGTAACATGGGTTATGAATTAACTTCGGAGGGGTGGATCCTAGTGCAACCGCGGCTCGGATTAAAAGTCAAAGATCAATATCACTCATCCCTATATGGGGCTTGATGCAAACGTCACATCTCAATCAAAATAAACACTTAACAATCAATGTCATTTGCCAAATATGGGGTCTTAACGCAAAACGTTACCTTACAATCAATATCAACACGACTCTGTGGCCTAAGATCAGTATTAATTCACTCTAATATCAATATGCCAACATCTCATAATATCATAATCAATATACAACACGGAATATACAGACGTGCCAGAACTTAGCTCAAAGCCTCACACATAAAGACGTTGGAAACTTGAAGATTTGGGAGGTTCATACGTTAGATCAGGAGTTGAATTTGATGGTATCATGTTTGGATTGTGGTTCCTGGAGTTGGAATAGGCCAGTTTTGTCATTTGGGACTTGCATGCAAAATTTGAGGTCATTCCGAGTTGTTTAGTTATGTTCGGCATAAGTTTTGAATTTAGAAATTTGGATTAATTTCTTAGGCTTGAGTTTAAGTGGGATTCATGCTTTTGATGTTGTTTAGTATGATTTGAGGGCTCGAGTAAGTTTGTGTTATGTTATGGTATTGGTTGGTGTGATTGCGGGGTCACGGGGCCTCAGGTTTATTTTGGATTGATTTCGTATCATTTTGAGTTATGTTGGCATTGCTGAAGACTGCTGAGTCTCGTGTTTTTGCATTTGTGGAATTGTAGTCGCAAATGCGAGTCTGCAGATACTGGCTTGGAGCTGCATAAGCGGACTAGTATAAAAGGAAGGGAAGACCGCAAATGCAGAAATTGGATAGCAGAATCGGTCCCGCAGATGCAGATAAGGGACCACAGATGCGGGAGGTCGGGAGGTTGAGTGAAATGCGCATATGTGGTATTTTTGACTGCAGAAGCGGCGCCACATATGCGGTTATGTCTGCAAATGCATAAATGCTGGACATATTTATATTTTGAAGGGTTTTGGTTTATTCTCATCATTTGTAGTTGTGAAGCTCGGTTGGGGGTAATTTTTTAGGGATTTTTACCACAATTGTAGGGGTAAGTAATCCATACTTGATTTTGTTGTTAAATATAAATTACCCATAGATTATTAGACCCAATTTATATTAAATAGAGGTGGGATTTTGGACTATGATTTTAGAGAGTGAGAATTTATGATTTGAAGGTTGATTTGAGGTCGGATTTGGATGAAACACATATATTTGGACTCGTATTGGAATGGGTGTTCGAAATTTGTGAGTTCTGCTGGGTTTCAGGGTGCGAACCCGGGGTTGACTTTTTTTGTTGACTTTGCACAATTGACTCAAGATCTTAGCTTTATTGTTTGGAATTTTTTCCTATGATTTTTTTGATGATATTAAGTTATTTTTGCTAGATTCAAGCCAGTAAAAGTTTGATTTACTCAGGAAGGGCTTCTTAGAGTACCAATTTAGCTTACTTTAGGTAAGTATCTTACCTAAACTTGGTTGAGACACTTGTTGCTTGAGTTATTTTTTATAGGTACGTGCTATGAGTGGCGCGCATGTGTGGGTTAAGCCCATGTGCATGTACCAGCATATTATTCATGCTTGGGGTAGTGCTTAGGCTATGATATACCTTGAATTTATTGTGAAGTGTCATACTGTGATGTTTCTTATATCTGTACCCCTTTGTGAGCTATTTGAAACATGTTTAAGGTTACATAGAGGTTAATCTCCTGATTGAACTTGATAATTTCTACTTTCATGATGTAATTGCTCGATTTGAGCTATGATACCACACTTTTCACATGCATACACTTTCACATGTCACATATACCAGCCTAGGAGTATGAAACACGATATTCATTGATCATGTACATGTAATCTTGTATATCTTCCTTCTATGTGTTATGGATTGGACTGGTAGCATATGAATTGGCCGTGCGATTATGATTATTGGCACGTGAATACGACGTGCGGTTGTGATTATTGGCACGCGAGTTGTCCGTACGGTTAAGATATGATATCACGCGAGTTGTCCATGTGGATCTGGGAAACTGTTACTATTGGCACGTGAGTTGTCTGTGAGGATCTGAGACACTGTTACTATTGACACGTGAGTTTTCCGTACGGATCCGAGATATTGTTATTATTGGCACGTGAGATGTCTGTATGGTTGATATTATTGGCACATGAGTTTTCTGTGCTGTGTGTAGATATGGATCCCTCCCCCTAGTGTCACCCTCTCATATTTCTTTCTTGATGGTGTACACGCGGTATGAGGAAAGACCGACATGTGGTTGATTCGGTTATTGCATTTCTTCTTTACTTATAATTTCCTTGTTTGCTTACCTGTTTTATTTGTATATCATCTTTATATGCTTAATTATTTACTAAGAACAGTATGTTAAGTTATCTGTGCACTATGGTGGTTTTATTTGTGGTCCATGACATGATCATATCATTGTTCTATACTTGTTAGTTTTATGAACTGTAAAGGTGAATAGCGAGTATCATCAATAATTCCTTCTTCTATTATCTCGCCACGGTTAGTTATTGTCACGATCCTAAACTCGGACCCGGTCGTGATGGCGCCTCTCGTGAAGACAAGGCCAGCCAACTATTCCCAATTCGAAGTTAAACAGCTAAACATCAAGCAAATAGTCTTAAACATGATTTAATAATACTAGGTAGCAGATAATAGCATAACAATGCGGAAGTATAACCCAAACATAGCCCTAGCCGGGGTGTCACTAGTCATGAGCATCTAATAGTCATAACACAAGTCTGCTAAGTTTGTAAACTAGTACAACTGTCTGATACAAGATAGAAATGATAAAGGAGGAGAAACACGGGACTGCGGACGCTAGGCAGCCATCTCGTGAACTCCGAATGTCCGCCTGAAGCTCGAAGGATCAGCACTCGGGAGCGGAACCAGCTATGCCTGAATCTGCACACAGGGTGCAGGGAGTAAAGTAAGTACTCAAACTCAGTGAGTAACAAATGTAAATAACGACTGAAAGCATGAAAACACGTAAGGCACAAGGCATTCTATAATGAAGCAGTAAAACCATTTAAAAACAGTAAACTAGTGAAGCATATAATTAATAGGCAATTAAGGTAAATAAACACGTAAAGGTTCGCCCCTCGGGCACTGTATCAACAAAATCGCCCATCGGGCAACATCTCAGTACAATACCAGCCCCTCGGGCAACATCTCAGAACAACACCAGCCCCTCGGGCAACATCTCAGAACAATACTAGCCCCTCGGGCAACATCTCAGAACAATACCAGCCCCTCGGGCTCAATATCACATCACAATGGGTACCCGCGCTCACTGGGGGTGTGCAGATTCCTGGAGGGACCCCTTACGGCCCAAGCGCAATATCAAGCCATCTCGTGGCGCCATCACTAGGACCTCGGCCTCGTATCAATCAAGCCACCTCGTGGCGTACATATCTCAGGCCCTCGGCCTCAAATCAATAACAATGTTTCCTCACAACATTGGCCCTCGGCCTTACTCAGTCAAAAATCCTCACCAGCCACTCGGGCAATAGTATAATAGTGTTTCTCAGCCCAAACATCATTTAAAATATCATTTAAGTATTAAAACTGAGTAAACATGGCTGAGTATGAAAAACAGTGAAAATAACAGGACTGAGTTCAAGTAATAAGTCAAAATAGTGAGGAAATATCGATAAAAATCCCCGAAGGGTCCAAATAGTTGGCACGAAGCCCAAATATGGCATCCAGCCCAAATAATGATGATATCAAATAGGTTTCAGTCAAATACGCGGTAAAATCATCAATCGGGACGGAGCAAGTCACGATCCCCAATAGTGCACGGCCCCACGCTCGTCATCAAGCGTGTCCCTCACCTCAATATAGCACTACGATGTGCAAATCCGGGGTTTTAAACCCTCAGAACATCATTTACAATCATTACTCACCTCGAACCGGTCAAATCTCTAGCTCGCGATGCCTTTGCCCCTCGAATCGTCCTCCACTCGTGTCGAATCTATCCAAAATCAGAACGAGGACGTCAAAATATGCTAACGGAACGAAGCCCAAGCGAAAACAATCAATAATTGACACAAATCCCGAAATTACCAAAACCCGACCCCCGGGCCCACGTCTCGGAATTCAATAATTTTTACATCAATAGATTCTTCATCTCCCCATGAGTTCATACATATCAAAAGTTCAGAAATCCGACCTCAAATGGTCCATCAAATCTTCAATCAAAAGTCTAAATTTCCAAGCCCTAGTTCTTCACCTTTTGGCTTAATTTCCATGATTTACTAGGTGGAATTCACATAATAATCGAGTTTTTAGTCCAAGAATCTTACCTCAAAGTGATTCCCCTTGAATCCTTCTTCAATCTCCTTCAAAAAGCTCCAAAAACGACCAACAATGGAAGAAATAAACCCCACCTTCGCGGACAAAACGACCCTTAAAACATTCTGCCCAGGCCTAATTTCCTTCATCGCGATCGCGGGAAAACCTTCGCGATAGCGAAGCACAAAAATTCAGCTCCCAGAAATTACTCTATGCGAACGCGAACAAGCCTATGCGAACGCAATGCTCCAGCTCCCAACTCTATGCGATCGCGGACAAGCTACCGCGTTCTCAATGAACAACTCCCATCCAATACCCCTGGTCCACTTAACTCTATGCGAACGCGACCACCTCCCCGAGTTCGCGATCAACAACTTCACCACCTCTACGCGATCGCAGCTCCTCCTTCACGAACGCAAAGACCAAACTGGACTGCCCCTCAAAAGCTTCTACACGATCGCAGGAACCCTTACGTGATCGCAGAGAAGGAATCTCTGCAACAGCTGAACCTGCAATTCTGCAACTTCTCTAAGGCATGAAATGGCCCGATTGACCATCCAAAACTGTCACGACCCGGAGTTCCCACCCTCGGGAGTAGTGATGGCGCCTATTGATAGGAGCTAGGCAAGCCAATTAATTTAACACCTTTCTCATTATCATTAGAAATATAAAGAAGAACGAGGCAATTAACATAAAAGCAGAAATCTCGAAACATAAATAACAGAAACCAAGTACGGAATTTCACATAAACCTCTACCCAGATCTGGTGTCACTAACTCACGAACTTCTACTGAATGCTAAATACAAAGTCTGAATGAGTATACCGTACTGTCTGATCCGATACAAGGGAAATCGTACGAAAAGCAGAGATAAGAGAGACTCCGGGCCATGCGGACGCCGGCAAGCTACCTCGGAATCTCCGGACTGAAGTAAGCTCCCAACGCTCCTACTGCTGACCAAAGGCTCCTGCTCCGGTACTATGATCTGTGCAAAAAGCACAGAAGTGTAGCATCAGCACAACCGACCCCATGTGCTGGCAAGTGCCTGGCCTAACCCCGGCGAAGTAGTGACGAGGCTAGACAGGGCCTACCAAAAACAACCTGTGCAGATAAATGTATACAAGGCAACAAAAAATAACAACAGAGAATATCAACTAGAAAGGGGAAGGGGGCATGCTCGGGAAAAATACAGCGAATACAGATCATTGGATATAACGACGAAACTATCTCAATATCATAGCTCATATATATAAGTGGTCGGCGCGCCACACGATCCCATTTCTTAATTCATCAGTGGACGGCGTGCCAAACGATCCCATTTTCATAATATATAAGTGGTCGGCGTGCCACATGATCCCATATTATAGTATATAAGTGGTCGGCGTGCCACACGATCCCATATTATAGTATATAAGTGGTCGGCGTGCCACACGATCCCATATTATAGTATATAAGTGGTCGGCGTGCCATACGATCCCATATTATAATTCAAAATATCTGACATTGTAAAGAAGGCCCCATTAGGGGAATTCAACAACATAACACTTTAACCCGGCATACAGCTAACAGCCCAAATATCCCGACAAGGGAGAGTACATAATAATAGTCTACACATCCCGGCAAGGGAATAATCACAACACATCCTCTTTTGAATCATTTCTTTCTCAACTATCACATTCTTGTTCGAACCAATGTTCCAAAATATACCATTCACAATTCTTCCTCAACCGTTCACATTATATGAAATTTATTCATTAGACAAGGTAGTGGTGTCACATCATTCGATTTAAAAACAATTAAGACTCACGGCCATGCTAGACACCGATGTATAGATACTCGTCACCATACCTATACACCGTACTCCACATTTAGCAAGTAGCAAATAACATCCTAACCCTATTCCCTCAAGCCAAAGTTAGAACAAACACTTACCTCGGTCCAAAGAATAGCAATCAATCCTCAATTACCGCCTTTCCTCTAAAATCCGACTCCGAAACAACGGTATCTAGTCATAATTAGTTCAATAATATCAATAAGGACTCAATGGAAACATCCCATAGCCTAGATATGAATTTCCTAGCATTCTTCCAAAAATACGAAAATTCGACACCGGGCCCACATGGTCCAAACACGAGGCTCGGACAAAAACCCAATCACCCATAACCCCACGAGTTCAAATATATAATTTATTTCAAGATTCGACCCCAAATTGAGGTTGAATCACCCAAAATTCCCAAAAAAACCTAACTCTACCCAATTAATTTCTACTTTGATTTCATGATTTAGGGCTAGGAAATTAGTAATTAGATGAAGAAATAATGAGGGAATGATGTTAAGATTACTTACCCAAAGAGTTATGGAGGAAGGAGAGCTTGAATTTCGTCTATGGAGGGTTTAAGAGAAGAGCTCGTGTGGAAAAAAATGAGAAATCCCGTGCTGCTACTGTTCTGGACATAAAAATATAATTGGGCGTATTTACTCTATGCGATCGCAGAAGGAGGCTTGCGATCGCATAGGGGAAGGGAAAATTGACCACTGCGATCGCATAATGGGTCATGCGAACGCATAGAAGAAAAGGGGCTATGCATATCGGGGTTGGTTTAATGAAACGCGATCGCGGAAGCTTAATGCGATCGCAAAGAATGAAGGGGCTAAGGTACGCGATCGCAGAGGAGTTAATGCGATCGCATAGAACAGAAAATGGGCCTAATCAATTAACCCTACGGGATCGCAGACACCAGCAACAGCAGTTTTCTGCAGCATTCCTAAGGCTAAAACCATCCCAAAACACATCCGAATCACACCCGAGCCCTCAGGGCTCCTAACCCAACACATGGACTCACTCAATAACATCCTACGAACTTAACCGTGCGATCAAATCGCTTAAATAACATCAAAATCCATGAATCATGCCTCAAAATCATCATTTTCATTTCAAACTTCTTAAATTTCTAACTTTAGATATTTAGGTCCGAAACACATCAAATGACGTCCGATTTCAACCAAACTTTACAGAAAGCGTTTAACACATATTTAAGACTTGTACCGGGCGTCGGAACCAAAATACGAGCCCGATACCATAGTCTTTTAATCAATTTTCATTTCCATTTTTCTTAAGAATTTCAGAAAAACAATTTCACAGAAAAATTCATTTCTCGGGCTCTCGACCTCGAAATTCGACTCCGGGCATATGCCCGAGTCTCATATTTTTCTACGGACCCTACGGGACCGCCAAATCACGGGTTCGGGTCCGTTTACCAAAAATGTTGACCAAAGTCAACTTTAGCAATATTAATATCAAAATTCTTCAAATTTTTCACAAAGTTCACATATTTCAACATAAAAGCTTTCCGGCTTCGCGCCCGTACTGTGCACGCAAATCGAGGCAACTAAAAGCGAGGTTTTCAAGGCCTCGAAAGCACGGAAATAGGAAGAAATCCGGTGATGACCCTTTGGGTCGTCACATTCTCCACCTCTAAAACAACCGTTTGTCCTCGAACGGACAAAAGAAAGAAGTACCTGAGTCAGGGAATAGGTGAGGATAACGGCTTCGCATATCAGACTCGGACTCCCAGGTCGATGCCTCAGGAGGCTGACCTCTCCACTAAACACGTACTGATGGAAAACTCTTCGACCTAAACTGTCGAACCTGCCGGTCTAGAATGGCTACCGGCTCCTCCTCGTAAGACAGATCCTTGTCCAACTGGACAGTGCTGAAATCTAACACGTGGGCTGGATCGCCGTGATACCTCCGAAGCATGGACACATGAAACACTGGATGCACGGCTGACAAGCTGGGCGGCAAGGCAAGTCAGTAAGCCACCACTCCCACACGGTCGAGAATCTCAAACGGGCCAATGAACCTAGGGCTAAGCTTGCCCTTCTTCCCAAATCTCATCACGCCCTTCATAGGCGACACTCGGAGCAAGACCCGCTCACCAACCATGAAAGCTACATCTCGAACCTTACGATCCGCATAACCATCCGAACGAAGCCTGTCCTGAATGATCTTGACCTTATCCAAGGCCTCCTGAACTAAATCTATACCCAATAATCGAGCCTCTCCCGGCTCAAACCATCCGACCGGAGTCCGACATCGCCTACCATATAATGCCTCATATGGAGCCATCTGAATGCTGGATTGGTAGCTGTTGTTGTAGGAGAACTCTGCTAAAGGTAAGAACTGGTCCCACGAGCCTCCGAAATCAATGACACAGGCTCGGAGCATATCCTCCAATACTTGAATAGTCCTCTCGGACTGGCCGTCCGTTTGAGGATGGAACGCTGTGCTCAACTTAACCTGGGTGCCCAACTCCTGCTGAACTGCCCTCCAGAAGCGCGAGGTAAACTGCGTACCCCGATCCGAAATAATAGATACCGGCACCCCATGAAGGCGAACAATCTCTCTGATGTAGATCTTAGCTAACCTCTCCGACGAATAGATGGCTGCAACCGGAATAAAATGCGCTGACTTGGTCAGCCTATCAACAATGACCCAAATAGCATCAAACTTCTTCCGAGTCATCGGAAGTCCAGTAATGAAATCCATAGTAATCCTCTCCCACTTCCACTCGGGAAGCTCAATCCTCTGAAACAACCCACCAGGCCTCTGATGCTTATACTTAACCTACTGACAGTTCAAACACCGAGCCACTATGCAACAATATCTTTCTTCATCCTACGCCACCAATAAAGCTGCCGCAAGTCCTGATACATCTTCGCGGCGCCCGGGTGAATAGAATACCAAGAACTATGGGTCTCCGCTAAGATCAACTCTCGAATCCCATCGACATTTGGCACGCAAACTCGTCCCTGCAACCTCAAAACACCATCATCATCTAAGGTCACCTTCGTGGCACCTCCATGCTGCACCGTGTCTCTCAGGACACACAAATGGGGATCATCAAACTGCCGATCACGGATACGCTCCAATAATGAAGAACGAGCGACCGTACAAGCTAGCACTCTGCTAGGCTCAGAAATGTCCAACCTCACAAATCGATTGGCCAGGGCCTGAATATCCAAAGCAAGCGGTCTCTGGCTGACCGGAACATAAGCAAGACTACCCATGCTGGCGGACTTCCTACTCAATGCGTCGGCCACCACATTGGCTCTCCCCGGGTGGTACAAAATAGTAACATCATAGTCCTTCAATAGCTCCAACCACCTCCGCTGCCTTAAGTTCAACTCCTTCTGCTTGAACAAGTATTGCAGACTCTTGTGATCCGTGTACACCTCACACGTCACACCGTATAGGTAATGCCTCCAAATCTTCAAAGCATGAACAATGGCTGCCAACTCGAGATCATGAACCGGGTAATTCTTCTCGTGGATCTTCAACTGCCTCAAATCATAAGCAATGGCTCTGCCATCCTGCATCAATACTGCACCAAGCCCAATACGGGAAGCATCACAATAGACTGTATAAGGCCCTGAACCTGTGGGCAAAACCAATATCGGTGCCGTAGTCAGAGCTGTCTTGAGCTTCTGAAAGCTCGCCTCACACTCATCCGACCATCTGAATTGGGCACCCTTCTGGGTCAATCTGGTCATCGGGCTGCAATAGATGAAAACCCTTCCACGAACCGGCGGTAGTAACCTGCTAACCCCAAGAAACTCCGAATCTCTGTAGCTGATGCTGGTCGAGGCCAATTCTTGACTGCCTCAATCTTCTTCGGGTCCACCTGAATACCCTCTGTTGATACAACATGACCCAGAAATGCAACCGAACTCAACCAGAACTCGCACTTCGAGAACTTCGCATACAACTGACTATCCTTCAGAGTCTGAAGAACCACTCTGAGGTGCTGCTCGTGCTCCTCCTGGCTGCGGGAGTATACCAGAATATCATCAATAAAGACTATCACGAACATGTCCAAATATGGTCTGAACACTCGGTTCATCAACTCCACGAATGCTGCCGGGGCATTGGTCAACCCAAATGACATGACCAGGAACTCATAACGCCCGTACCGAGTGCGGAATGCTGTCTTAGGGACATCGGATGCCCTAATCCTCAGCTGGTGGTAGCCAGATCTCAAGTCTATCTTTGAAAACACTTTTGCACCTTGAAGCTGGTCAAACAAATCATCAATCCTCGGCAGTGGATACTTGTTCTTTATCGTCACCTTGTTCAATTGCCGGTAATCAATGCACATCCTCATCGATCCATCCTTTTCTTCACAAATAACACTGGCGCACCCCAAGGAGAAACACTAGGCCTGATGAAACCCTTCTCTAGCAAATCTTGCAACTGGTCCTTTAACTCCTTCAACTCCGGCGGGGCCATGCGATACGGCGGAATAGAAATGGGCTGCGTGCCTGGGGCCAGATCAATACAGAAATCAATATCCCTGTCGGGCGGCATACCCGGCAGGTCTGAAGGAAAAACCTCGGGGAACTCCTGAACAACAGGAACAGAATCGATAGAAGGAACCTCTGAGCTGGAATCGCGAACATACGCCAGATAAGCTAGACACCCCTTCTTGACCATGCGTCGAGCCTTCACATATGAGATAACACTGCGAGTGGCATGACCTGGGGTTCCTCTCCACTCTAATCGGGGTAAATCTGGCAAAGCCAAGGTCACAGTCTTGGCGTGACAATCCAAGATGGCATGATATGGGGACAACCAATCCATCCCTAATATGACGTCGAAATCCACCATATCTAAGAGCAACAAATCAACACGGGTCTCAAGACCCTCAAATACTACCACACAGGAACGAAACCACTATAGAATCACCCACCGGGGTAGATACATAAACAGGAGTACCCAAAGCATCACTAGGTATAGACAGGTAGGGTGCAAAATAGGACGACACATATGAATACGTAGACCCAGGGTCAAATAGCACTGAAGCATCCCTATCACAGACCGGAATAGTACCTGTAATAACAACATCTGAAGACTCAGCCTCTGGCCTGGCTGGAAGAGCATAACACCGGGGCTGGGCCCCACCTCCCTGAACCATATCTCTGGGACGATCGGCAGCTGGCTGGCCTCTACCTCTGGCGGTCCGAGCTCCACCTCTATGATCCCTACCTCCACCCCTATGGCCTTTACCCCCGCCTCTAGCTGGCTGGGCGGCCTGTGGATCACCTGATGCCTGAATCATAGGACGAGGACCCTGCTGCTGAGAACTGTCAGAAGCTCGAGGGCAATACCTGGCAATATGCCTCGTGTCGCCACATGTATAACAAGCCCTCGGCTGCTGAGGGTAACGGAGTGGTGGTGCGCTGATAGGTGCTGATGAAGAACTGAAAAGCTGCTGGTCAGAAGACTGCGACTGAGAGCCACGACCACCTGAAGTACCATGTGTGACCTGTAGGGCTGACTGAAAGGGCCTCGGAGGATGGCCTCTACCATAAGAATCCCCACCTCCAGACGAGGTACCACTGAATGTACCTGCATGACGGGGTCTCTTGTCTGACCCATAACCACCTCCCTGTGCAAGAGCCATCTCAACCCTACGGGCCGCATTGGCCGCCTCCTAAAAAGAAATCTCACTACCAGCTCCCATAGCCATCTGGAGATGTATCGGCTGAATCAATCCATCAATAAACCTCCGCACCCTCTCTCTCTCGGTGGGGAGTATAACAACAACATAGCGTGCCAAATCAATGAACCGAGTCTCATATTGTGTGACTATCATAGAGCCTTGCTGGAGGCGCTCGAACTACCTGTGTAGTGCCTCCCATGTCAATGCTGGAGACCCTGCTGGTCTAGATAGGCAATAGTCCCTCCACCAAGTCTTGGCGGATCCTGCAAGCCGAAAGGTAGCGAAGTCGACCCCATTGGTCTCCACAATACCCATAGTCCTAAGGATCTCATGGCAGCTGAATAAGAAATCGTGAGGATCCTCTGATGAAGCACCGCTGAATGTGGTGGTGAAGAGCTTGGAGAACCAATCAAGCTTCCACAAAGCATCTGAGGACATAGCCGCTTCATCGCCGGTCTGAGTCACAATACCCGGCTGAACTGCCACCGCTGGCTGCGCCACTGGAACCTGTGCCTGGGGAGCTACCTGCTCCGGAGTACGTGTAGCAGGAGTCTGAACCCCTCCTCCAGCCTGAGAAGTAGCTGGTGCTACTGGAAGCAAACCCGCTCTAGTGACGCTCTCCACAAAGCCTACCAATCGGACCAGAGCGTCCTGAAGAACTGGGGTGGCTATGAACCCCTCTAGGACCGGAGCTGGGCCTACCGGAGCTGCTGGGGCTGGAGCCTCCTCATCATAGTCAACATGAGGCTCCACCTCTGGAACTGCTGCTCGGGGCTGAGCTCTGCCCCGGCCTCGGCCTCTGGCACGGCCTCGGCCTCTGCCCCTCGCAGGAGCCGCTGCTGGGGGCTCGGGCTGCTGCGCGGTAGAAGAGGAAGCACGTGTTCTCGCCATCTGCGAAAGAACAGAGTAGAAAGACAATCAATATTTGAGAAACAAAATAGCACGACAGGAAAGAACAAAAGTGAAACTTTTCCTAACTCCGTAGCCTCTGGGGGATAAGTACAGACGTCTCCGCACCGATCCCTCAGACTCTACCGAGGTTGTCCGTGAGTTGTGAGACCTATGTAACCTAGTGCTCTGATACCAACTTGTCACGACCCGGATTTCCCACCCTCGGGAGTCGTGATGGCGCCTACTGATAGGAGCTAGGCAAGCCAATTAATTTAACACCTTTCTCATTATCATTAGCAAAATAAAGAAGAACGAGGCAATTAACATAAAAGCGGAAATCTCGAAACATAAATAACAGAAACCAAGTACGGAATTTCACATACACCTCTACCCAGATCTGGTGTCACTAACTCACGAACTTCTACTGAATGCTAAATACAAAGTCTGAATGAGTATACAGTACTGTCTGATCCGATACAAGGGAAATCAAACGAAAGGCAGAGATAAGAGAGACTCCGGGCCATGCGGACGCCAGCAAGCTACCTCGGAATCTCCGGACTGAAGTAAGCTCCCAACGCTCCTACTGCTGACCAAAGGCTCCTGCTCCGGTACTATGATCTGTGCAAAAAGCACAGAAGTGTAGCATCAGCACAACCGACCCCATGTGCTAGCAAGTGCCTGGCCTAAACCCGGCGAAGTAGTGACGAGGCTAGACAGGGCCTACCAAAAACAACCCGTGCAGATAAATGTATACAAGGCAACAGAAAATAACAACAGAGAATATCAACTAAAAAGGGGAAGGGGGCATGCTCGGGAAAAATACAGCGAATACAGATCATTGGATATAACGACGAAACTATCTCAATATCATAGCTCATATATATAAGTGGTCGGCGCGCCACACGATCCCATTTCTTAATTCATAAGTGGACGGCGTGCCACACGATCCCATTTCATAATAAATAAGTGGTCGGCGCGCCACACGATCCCATTTCTTAATTCATAAGTGGACGGCGTGCCACACGATTCCATTTTCATAATATATAAGTGGTCGGCGTGCCACACGATCCCATATTATAGTATATAAGTGGTCGACTTTCCACACGATCCCATATTATAGTATATAAGTGGTCGGCGTGCCACACGATCCCATATTATAGTATATAAGTGGTCGGCGTGCCACACGATCCCATATTATAGTATATAAGTGGTCGGCGTGCCACACGATCCCATATTATAATTCAAAATATCTGACTTTGTAAAGAAGGCCCCATTAGGGGAATTCGACAACATAACACTTTAACACGGCAAGGGTACAACTAACAGCCCAAATATCCCGACAAGGGAGAGTAATAATAATAGTCTACACGTCCCGGCAAGTGAATAATCACAACACATCCTCTTTTGAATCATTTCTTTCTCAACTATCACATTCTTGTTCGAACCAACGTTCCAAAATATACCATTCACAATTCTTCCTCAACCGTTCACATTATATGAAATTTATTCATTAGACAAGGTAGTGGTGTCACATCATTCGATTTAAAAATAATTAAGACTCACGGTCATGCTAGACACCGATGTATAGATACTCGTCACCATACCTATACACCGTACTCCACATTTAGCAAGTAGCAAATAACATCCTAACCCTATTCCCTCAAGCCAAAGTTAGAACAAACACTTACCTCGGTCCGAAGAATAGCAATCAATCCTCAATTACCGTCTTTCCTCTACAATCCGACTCCGAAACAACGGTATCTAGTCATAATTAGTTCAATAATATCAATAAGGACTCAATGGCAACATCCCATAGCCTAGATATGAATTTCCTAGCATTCTTCCAAAAATACCAAAATTCGACACCGGGCCCACATGGTCCAAACACGAGGCTCGAACCAAAACCCAATCACCCATAACCCCACGAGTTCAAATATATAATTTATTTCAAGATTCGACGCCAAATTGAGGTTGAATCACCCAAAATTCCCAAAAAATGAGGGAATTAGTAATTAGATGAAGAAATAATGAGGGAATGATGTTAAGATTACTTACCCAAAGAGTTATGGAGGAAGGAGAGCTTGAATTTCGTCTATGGAGGGTTTAAGAGAAGAGCTCGTGTGGAAAAAAATGAGAAATCCCGTGCTGCTACTGTTCTGGACATAAAAATATAACTGGGCGTATTTACTCTATGCGATCGCAGAAGGAGGCTTGCGATCGCATAAGGAAGGGAAAATTGACCATTGCGATCGCAGAATGGGTCATGCGAACGCATAGAAGAAAAGGGGCTATGCATACCGGGGTTGTTTTAATGAAACGCGATCGCGGAAGCTTAATTCGATGGCAAAGAATGAAGGGGCTAAGGTACACGATCGCAGAGGAGTTCATCCGATTGCATAGAACAGAAAATGGGCCTAATCAATTAACCCTACGCGATCGCAGAAGAATGTATGCGATCGCAGACACCAGCAACAGCAGTTTTCTGCTGCATTCCTAAGGCTAAAACCATCCCAAAACACATCCGAATCACACCCGAGCCCTCGGGGCTCCTAACCCAACACATGGACTCACTCAACAATATCCTACGAACTTAACCGTGCGATCAAATCGCTTAAATAACATCAAAATCCATGAAACAAGCCTCAAAATCATCATTTTCATTTCAAACTTCTTAAACTTCTAACTTTAGATATTTAGGTCCGAAACACATCAAATGACGTCCGATTTCAACCAAACTTTACAGAAAGCGCTTAACACATATTTAAGACTTGTACCGGGCGTCGGAACCAAAATACGAGCCTGATACCATAGTCTTTTAATCAATTTTCATTTCCATTTTCCTTAAGAATTTCAGAAAAATAATTTCACAGAAAAATTCATTTCTCGGGCTCTCGACCTCGAAATTCGACTCCGGGCATATGCCCGAGTCTCATATTTTTCTACGGACCCTCCGGGACCGCCAAATCACGGGTTCGGGTCCGTTTACCAAAAATGTTGACCAAAGTCAACTTTAGCAATATTAATATCAAAATTATTCAAATTTTTCACAAAGTTCACATATTTCAACATAAAAGCTTTCCGGCTTCGCGCCCGGACTGCGCACGCAAATCGAGGCAACTAAAAGCGAGGTTTTCAAGTCCTCGAAAGCATGGAAATAGGAAGAAATCCGGTGATGACCCTTTGGGTCGTCACAAAAACTCACCCGAGGCCCCTGGGACCTCAACCAAAAGCACCAACATATCCTAAAACCTTATTCAAACTTGTACCAATATTCAAAACACTTCAAACAGCATCAAATCACCCAAAACACATCGGATTCAAGCTTAAGTTTCTAAAATCTTCAAAATCACGCTTTTGATAAAGAAACTCAACCAAACCACGTCCGAATGACTTTAAATTTTGCATAGACATCCCAAATGTCATAACGAAGCTACTGCAACTCTCGGAATTCCATTCCGATCCCTATATCAAAATCTCGCCTACCAATCGGAAATCGCCAAAATATCAACTTTTCCAATTCAAGCCTAAATCCACTTCGAACCTCCAAAACTCATTCCGATCACACTCCTAAGTCACAAATCACCTCCCAAAGCTAACCGAACTACCGGAACTCACATCTGAGCCCTCTAACACATAAGTCAACACCCGGTTGACTTTTCCAACCTAAACTCATTCCAAAGAGACTAAGTGTCTCAACTTCACCAAAATCATTACGGATTCGATCCGACCAACCCGATACCACAAAATACGGATAAATAAAGCATAAAGAAGCAGAAATGGGAGAAACAGAGCGGTAACTCATGAGACGACTGGCCGGGTCGTCACATCCTCCCCAACTTAAATAAAAGTTCGTCCTCGAACGAGTCAAGAAACATACCTGAAGCCTCAAACAAGTGAGTATATCTGCTCCGCATCTCCCGCTCGGTCTCCCGGGTAGCCTCCTCCACGGGCCGACCTCTCCACCCCACCTTCACTGAAGCTATATCCTTTGACCTCAACTTCCGAACCTGACAACCCAAAATTGCTACTGGCTCCAAATCATAGGTCAAATCATCATCCAACTGAACCGTACTGAAATCCAGAACATGAGACGGATCGCCAATATACTTTTGGAGCATAGAAACATGGAATACCGGATGCACACTCGACAAGCTGGGTGGAAAGGCAAGCTCATAAGCCACCTCTCCAATCCTCCGAAGTACCTCAAAAGGCCCAATGAACCGCGGACTCAACTTTCCTTTCTTCCCAAATCTCATAACACCCTTCATGGGCGAAACCTTCAACAAAACCTTCTCACAAACCATGTAAGACACATCTCGAACCTTTTTGTCAACATAACTCTTTTGCCTCGATTGCGCTGTACGGAGCCTCTCCTGAATCACCTTCACCTTCTCCAAAGCATCCTGCACCAAATCTGTCCCTAATAGCCTTGCCTCACCGGGCTCAAACCAACCAACTGGAGACCTACACCGCCTCCCATACAAAGCCTCATATGGAGCCATCTGAATACTCGACTGGTAGATGTTGTTATAAGCAAACTCTACAAGTGGTCGAAACTGATCCCATGATCCTCCAAAATCAATAACACAAGCGCGTAACATATTCTCCAATATCTTAATAGTGCGCTCGGACTGCCCGTCCGTCTGAGGGTGAAAAACTGTGCTCAACTCAACCTGAGAACCCAACTCTCATTGAACAGACTTCCAAAACTGGGAAGTAAACTGAGTGCCCCGATCTGAAATGATGGAAACTGGGACACCATGCAACCGAACAATCTCTCGGATATATATCTTTGTTAACCGCTCGGAAGAATAAGTAGTACAGATAGGAATGAAGTGCGCGGACTTGGTCAGCCGATCCACAATGACCCAAATAGCATCGAACTTCCTTAAAGTCCGTGGAAGTCCTACAACAATGTCCATAGTGATCCTCTCCCACTTCCACTCTGGAATATCCATCCGCTGGAGCAAGCCACCTGGTCTCTGATGCTCATATTTCACCTGCTGACAATTGAGACACCGAGCTACAAATCCCACAATATCTTTCTTCATTCTCCTCCATCAATAATGCTGCCTCAAATCCTGATACATCTTCGCGGCACCCTGATGAATGGAATACCGCGAGCTATGGGCCTCCTCCAGAATCAACTCCCGAAGCCCATCCATATTGGGCACACAAATCCAGCCCTACATCCTCAACACCCCATCATCACCAATGGTCACATCTTTGGCATCGTCATGCTGAACTCTATCCCTAAGGACAAGCAAATGCGGATCATCATACTGGCGCTCCTTGATGTGATCATATAAAGAAGACCAAGAAACCACACAAGCCAATACCCGACTGGGCTCCGAAATATCCAACCTCACGAACCGATTGGCCAAGGCCTGAACATCAACACTAAGAGGTCTCTCCCCAACTGGAATATATGCCAAACTCCCCATACTCACTGCCTTTTGGCTCAAAGCATCGGCCACCATATTGGCCTTCCCCGGATGGTACAATGTAGTGATATCATAATCCTTAAGGAACTCCAACCATCTGCGCTGCCTCAAATTAAGATCCTTTTGCTTGAACAAATGTTGAAGACTGTGATGATCAGTGAACACCTCACAAGATACGCCATACAAGTAATGCCTCCAAATCTTCAACGCGTGAACTATGGCAGCCAACTCCAAATCATGAATGGGGTAGTTCGTCTCATAGGGCTTCAACTGGCGAGAAGCATAAGCAATAACTCTACCCTCCTGCATCAACACACAACCAATCCCTACTCTCGAAGCATCACAATACACGGTATATGAACCTGAAGCTGATGGCAAAACCAACACAGGAGCTATGGTCAAGGCTGTCTTGAGCTTCTGAAACACTACAACAAAAATAGCATTTACCGGCAATTATGCAGCGGCAATAACATTATTGCCGCTAATTTATTCCTCTAGACCCAAATATTATCGGCAGATAAGCTATAGCCAGAAAAGGCACGCTTTTGCTGGCAATTGAAAGAAATTGCCAGTGAAAGTCAATAATTGAAACAAATCATTTAGAATATTTCAATTCCCTCCAAAAATTTTCATTCTAAATGTTCCCTCCCTGGATAATATATCCGCTCCCATTGCCCTAATCATACCTTTCCTCTTTGTAAATTACAAATACACAAAGTCCAAAAGAGCATCTTCCCAATCAGTCTCGTCTTTTCCATTATACGACACAAATTCTCGAACAGAATCATGTTAGCCGGTGCTTTTCTCTAATCTCTGATCATTTATTTGTCTATTTTCTATTTTTGATCTGCTTATCTACTCCCGCAGATACAGCTGAGTCCTCCCAATTCTCGAGAAATCGATTTTGAACGCCGACCACCGCATTCGCTTTCTTTTCTCCTCCAAACCCCATAGCTAAATCCAACATCTCTATCTTTTGTGTGTGTGCCTGTGGATATTTAGCAGATCTGTTGATTGTTACATTAGGAGTATTAGCTTTGGCATTTTTGTAGGAGCCCTGCTTTGTTCAATAACCATGGTGTCCACGGCTAAGCTCAAATCCGTTGACTTTTACAGGTTTTTTTCCCTCTCTATTTTCATGTTCAATTAATTTGATTACCGGCGTGCTTTTCATTTTTTTTTCAATTCCGATTTCCATCACATGCTGTAATCAAAGTCATTTTTAACTGCAAAAAAACAGTAAATTTTGTTGTGTTGTTACTGCCAAATCGCGTACTGGTGTTAATTTACTGTTTGTTTTGATGTTTTTGAAGTGGATTAATTGAAGTTAGTGAAAATGGCAAGTGATTCAATTCTGATATAGTTCTTACCTTTAGAGATCAAATTGTCGCTCTTTTTCTAATTATGTCTGTCTAATTTTTGTCTAATTTTGTTCATATTTTTCATATTATTTCTGTGGTGTTACTGATATTGTCTTCTTTTGTCTTTTTGTCTTTTTGAGTTGAGGTCTTTCGGAAACAGACTCTCTACTCCTTCGGGGCAGGGGTAAGGTCTGTGTATACACTATCTCCCCAGACCCCACTAGTATTATTTCACTGGGTCGTTGTTGTTGTTATTGTTGTAATTTTCTGTAACTTGATTTTTCAACAAAGCTGCAGTTGCATTACCTATCAAGTTATCGTTTCATCACTAATCACACATGTATACCCGATCTTGCATGTATGCTCTTAAACACGATCATCTATAGAATACTCCTATCTTTCCTTGTTAAAGTAGAAAGCTAGCTGTGTTCTCATTCTCCTTCTATGACCCGTAGATGTCTAGTATGTATATGGCTTCTCCTCTCCCGGCTATTTTGATTTTCTAGTTTTCATCTTCTGTTTAACTGTTGTCCAAAACAAAGAGGGGAAGGGCACCTGGAATGACAGTTTAATTGTAGCATCTTCTTGTCTCCAAAAGTGCATTTGTGGGAACATCTCTACTAAATAACCATTTCAATAGAGTGCATTACAATTCCAAGATGCACGACCATAGAAGTAATGAATTCTTTACTTTACCTTGGCTTAATGCAATTAGAAAATTTTGTGTGAGTGCGTCCTGAATTGGATGAAATCTTGCATCAACAATCCTCAAAACTACTCCTTCAGAATGTTGTGTAAATTTATTTTAATTTTTTACTGCAGGAAAATTCCCCGCGATTTGATAGAGGCGTCATTATCTGGTGCTGGATTGTCTATTGTAGCAGCGCTTTCCATGATGTTTCTCTTTGGAATGGTAGGAAGTCAAAATTATTTGACTTCATGTTTAAAGAACAAGTGGTAGAAGATAGTGAATTAAGTGCAATTGTTGCACCACCAATTTCTACTAGCTTTAAAATAGATACATTTTCCTAAATTGCTGGTACAATTGTATCTTAATACTGGTGTTGTTTTCCTTGTTTTATTACATTTGCTTTCAAGTTCATATTATCAGAAGAAATGATCATCAATGTTTGTATATTTGTCAGTTATCTTGTAGCTCACATTTTAATTCAATCGTGTTTATAACTTGTAGGAACTAAATAACTATTTGACAGTGACCACCACTACATTCGTTGTTGTTGATAAGAGTTCTGATGCGAAATTCTTATGAATTGATTTTAATATGAGGTATGATTCTGACACATCTTTGAAAAATATTCAGTATCCCCTTTTTCCTTTTTCTTCTACTAAATGCATGACATATAGATATTATCCATTTCTGAAGTGGAGGCGCCTTTGTTTAATATTCTTCTACTCTCAACTTTTTGTTGACACAAATGATGACACTACATGTGAAAAAGTAACCTGGGTCATACCAAGAAGTTGATTACATATTAATGAATGTGTTGCTGGATTAATTATGTCAGTACTAATACAACACTTTTGGGGGTCTTCTCTTGCAGGAGTAAACTATATTGCTAGTTGTTTGTTTCTGTTCAGATGTTTCAAGATGCTTACAATGTCCTCATGTTTTCAGTTGATTTTCAAGTCATGCATTCCCTTCTATTATGCAATATTACTAAGCAAACTTGTCTTGCAGTTTTCCGGGACTGTCTTGTGAATTTGCATCAGTGGATGAGAGTTACGTCTTAGGAACAGTAAGTTTCAACTCACTTCTTAAGGACTTCATAATCTGAAAGAGAAAATGCTTTATCGAAACATCATGCAGTTTGATGCAGTTAGCCTTTAGCTTTTTGTTTATTCGTGATTAACAGATTTGTATATATTAATCTCAGAATATATTTTAGCAATTCTAATCCCTAGATTAAGAGTTTGTGACTTGTCGAGGTTTAGTAGCCTCCTTCCAGCACTAGGAATATGTGAGAAAGAATGAAATTCAGCTGTTCCTGCAAAAGAAAATGCATTGATAGCTATAAAATCTGCACTGTTAGCTATAACACTAGTCTTCTGTTTCATCACTTCATGTTTATGGCTAAGTTTAGAGTTACTCAGTTTATCTTTTCCCCATTCACATATGCATCATTCGAGTTTTTCATCCAGTTGTCCCTCTAGAGAATCTTCATGAAGAGCTAGTTTGTTAAGGGAATAGGACAGTAAATTCACCTATGAAGCCATTGATGTTCAAATAACAGCTGAAGCTTGACCGTGGTTCTTCGTTATGTTAAGATTTTGATTCTTCATTATGCACGATGAAAAGAATGTAGTTGTTTCTGCTAATAGATGTTAGGCGAGGGAGTTGGCTAACAAAGTATCTAACAGTGATGGAATCTTCAAGATGTTTTTTCATATTATACTTTATCCTATAACACAATTATTTTATAATTTCAGGTCATACAGTATGATGTTTCATAATTTAGCGGTTGGAAGATTTCAAAATGATGAAAAGTTGCGAAAATTATTTGAAGACCATCATTCTGGATTATTACTATGATGACAGTAGCTATTTAGTCCAAACAATATATTTTTATGTTTTAAGTTACTGTGATATTAATATTTTTGATTAATACTTCCTTTTGTCTTTTAAGACTTAATGAGATATATTACGCTTTTTTGAATTAATATTAATATATTTTATTATTTGGGTCATATTTTATACAAATGTAATAACTATTATTAATTGTAGCCAAATTATAGCTATTATCGCTAGTGACTTTTAAAGATATTAACTTTTAGCGATAATTTAGTTAAACATATTAGCTACTATTAAAATGGACGCTAAAAAGGCTAATAAGATGTTTTAAAAAGGGATAATATTGCTTTTTTAATTGCAACAAAATAATTTTCGTTAAAAATGCAAACTTTTAGTGACAATTATTTTGAATTTAGCGGCTATAAAAATGGATGGTAAAGAAGTATAATTAGCCGTTTGGACTTGATTTAGTAGCTATTATAATTGCCGTAAACAATTGCCGTTAGAGATGTGAACTTTTAGCGGCAATTAATTTGAATTTAGCGGCTATAAAAATGGATGCTAAAGAAGTATAGTTGGCCGCTTTGGATTGGATTTAGTAGCCATTATAATTGCCACAAACAATAGCCATTAAAGATAATATGTTTTAGCGACAATAAAACATACCTTTTACCAGCTTTTGCGAGAAAAGCCGCTAAAGGCTTTGCCGACCCCAGCATCAACGGCAAAACACTATTGGCTGGTAAAAGATATAGCAGCTATTGTTATTGCCGCTAAAGCCATTTTGTATTGCCGCTAAAGGTCTTTTTTGTAGTAGTGAAAGCTCTCCCCACACTCGCCCGACCATACAAATGAAGCACCCTTCTGAGTCAACTTATTCAAGGGCGATGCGATAGTTGAGAATCCCTGAACAAACCGGCGATAATAGCCTGCCAAACCAAGAAAGCTGCGTATCTCTGTTGCCGAGGACGGTCTGGGCCAACTCTGGACGGCCTCTATCTTCTTTGGATCAACCTGAATACCCTCACTGGACACCACGTGTCCCAAGAAAGCCACTGATCCGAGCCAAAACTCACACTTGGAGAACTTTGCATAAAGCTTCTCCTCCCTCAATCTCTGCAACACAACCCTCAAATGCTCCGCGTGCTCCTCTTGACTACGCGAATATACCAGAATATCATTAATGAAGACTATGACAAACGAGTCAAGATAAGGCCAGAACACGCTGTTCATCAAATGCATGAGCGCTGCTGGGGCATTGGTCAGCCAAAAAAACATAACCAGGAACTCATAATGACCATATCTGGTCCTGAAGGTCGTCTTATGAATATCCGAATCCATGATGTTCAACTGGTGATAACCTGAACGGAGATCAATCTTCGAGAACACTCTCGCTCCCTGAAGTTGGTCAAATAAATCATCAATGCGAGGCAAAGGATACTTGTTCTTAATTGTTACCTTGTTCAATTGCCTATAATCAATGCACATTCTCATAGTGCCATCCTTCTTCTTCACAAACAGAACCGGCACACCCCAAGGTGATACACTAGGCCGAATGAACCCCTTATCAAGGAGTTCCTGAAGCTGCTCTTTTAACTCATTCAACTTCGCTGGTGCCATACGATACGGCGGAATAGAAATGGGCTGAGTGCCCGGCACCAGGTCAATACCAAAATCAATATCCCTGTCCGGTGGCATACCCGGCAGGTCTGCAGGAAAAACATCAGGAAAATCCCTCACAACTGGAACAAAATCAATACTGGGAGTCTCAGCTCTGACAACCCTCACAAAGGCTAGATACGAAAGACAACCCTTCCCAACCATACATTGGGCCTTCAAGAAAGAGATCACTCTGCTAGGAAAATAATCAGTCACACCACGCCACTCGATCCGTGGCACGCTCGGTATAGCCAATGTGACTGTCTTAGCATGGCAGTCCAGAATTGCGCGACACGGAGATAGCCATGCCATGCCCAGAATGACATCGAAATACACCATACATCAGTAATAAATGATCCACTCGGGTCTCCAGACCCCCAATAGTCACCACACACGACCGGTACACACGGCCTACAACAACAGCATCGCCCACCGGGGTAGATACATGAACAGGTAAAGCAAGTATGATGACACATAAGAAAAGGTTGAACCGGGATCAAATAATACAGAGACATCTCTGTGGCAGACTGAAACAATACCTATAATAACAGCATTTGAAGCAATAGCATCGGGTCAGCCTGGAAGGGCATAGAAATGGGCCTGACCGCCCCTTGATCGACCTCCCCCTCTGGGGCGACCCCTGGCTAACTTACCTCCGCCCCTAGCTGGCTGGGCAGGTGGTGGTGAAGCAACTGGCACTGAAGCCGATGACTGACCCCTCTCCCAGGTGCTGGAGAAGGGGACTGAAGGGAACCCCTAGCACCGGAATGACTAGCAGACGCACCTGGCATAGAAGAATCCTGAACTGATGGAGCACGGGAGGAACCCTGGGCTGGAAGTGCACTGAATGAGGAATGACCCTGCTGAGAACTATGAGAACCATGGCCTGATGATGCCCCACGATAACCTGGGTGAGCTGACTGAGCATGCCTGAATTGACGACCTCTGCCGTGCTGATACTGGCCCCTCGAAGGAGCACCACTGAAACTACCAGACCCTCGAGGCCTCTTGGCCTCCCTCTCCTCTTGCTCCTGGCGACGAACAGACTCAATCTCACAGGCAATATCCACAACCCCCTCGAAAGTAGCACCTGACACTCTCTCCCTAGTCATGAGAACCCGAAGCTGGTAAGTGAGGCCATCAACAAACCTCCTGATCCTCTCTCTCTCTGTAGCAACCAGCCAAATAGCATGTCGAGCTAACATTGAGAACCTCATCTCGGACTGAGTAACAGTCATATCCCCCTGTCTCAACAGCTCCTCCCTACGGGACAGTGGAACATACTTCTCCAAAAATAGAGCGGAGAACTGCTGCCAAGTAAGAGGTGCCGAACCAATAGGCCTACGCCTCTCATATGCCTCCCACCAATTAAAGGCAGCTCTGGTAAACTGAAAGGTCGTGAATGCAACCCCGCTGGTCTCCAGAATACCCACGGTGCGAAGAATCCTCTGACATCTGTCTAAGAAACCCTGGGCATCCTCACCCTCTGCACCACTAAAAGTAGGAGGCTGGAGTCTGCCTAACCTCTCCAATCTAAGCTGCTCGTCCTCTAGCATAATTGGGGCTACGTAACCCTGAGCAGCTGCCACCGGCTAGGCTAGTGGTGCCTCCGGTCTCTGCAATCCCTGAACCACCTGATCCGGCGTGCGGGAGGCGGGAGTCTGAGAGCCTCCCCCTGCTTGAGAAGTGGTTGTGGCAGTAGAGACCGCGAACGCCTGAGCAAGACTCGTACATACTGTCAAAATCTTGGCCAAAGTCTCCTGAAGACCCGGAATCACAATGGGCACAGCTGGTGCCTGATGTGCTGCTGGAGTGTCCACAACTGGGACCTGCTTCTGAACTGGGGCAGTTGGTGGATCTACAGGTGATGCCCTTGCTGCTTTGTCTCTACCACGACCAGGACCGCGTCCTCGGCCTCTAGTGGCCACAGCTGGTGGTACTGGTGGTCGTCCGCCCTGACCGGTAGCGCGTGTCCTCACCATCTTTGAGAGAATAGAATAACTGAAGATTAGTACTTTGATCAACAAATTCGCACGACAAGAATTTCATAAATATGAAGTTTTCCTAACGGTTCTACAGCCTCTCGAGGATAAATACAGACGTCTCTGTACCGATCCGCGAGACTCTACTAAACCTGCTCATGACTCGTTAGACCTATGTAACCTAGGCTCTGATACCAACTTATCACGACCCTAAACCCGAACACGATCGTGATGGCGCCTCTCGTGAAGACAAGGCCAGCCAACTATTCCTAATTCGAAGTTAAACAGCTAAACAACAAGCAAATAGTCTAAAACATGATTTAATAATACTACGTAGTAGATAATATCATAACATTGTGGAAGTATAACCCAAACACAGCCCTAACCGGGGTGTCACTAGTCATGAGCATCTAATAGTCATAACACAAGTCTGCTAAGTCTGTAAACTAGTACAACTATCTGATGCAAGATAGAAATGATAAAGGAGGAAAAACACGAGACTGTGGACACCAGGCAGCTACCTCGTGAACTCTGAATGTCCGCCTGAAGCTGGAAGGATCAACACTCGGGAGCGGAACCAGCTACGCCTGAATCTGCACACAGGGTGCAGGGAGTAAAGTGAGTACTCCAACTCAGTGAGTAACAAATGTAAATAACGATTGAAAGCATGAAAACACGTAATGCACAAGGCATTCTATAATGAAGCAGTAAAACCATTTAAAAATAGTAAACCAGTTAAGCATATAATTATTAGGCAATTAAGGAAAATAAACACGTAAAGGTTCTCCCCTCGGGCACTGTATAAACAAAACCGCCCCTCGGGCAGTATCTCAGTATAATACTAGCCCCTCAAGCAACATCTCAGAACAATACCAGCCCCTCGGGCAACATCTCAGAACAATACCATCCCCTCAGGCAACATCTCAGAACAATACCAGCCCCTCGGGCTCAATCTCATATCACAATGGGTACCCGTACTCACTGGGGGTGTGCAGACTCCTGGAGGGGCCCCTTATGGCCCAACCGCAATATCAAGCCATCTCGTGGCGTGATCACTAGGACCTCGGCCTCATATCTACCAAGCCACCTCGTGTCGTACATATCTCAGGCCCTCGGCCTCAAATCAATATCAGTGTTCCCTTACAACATAGGCCCTCGGCCTTACTCAGTCAAAAATCCTCACCAGCCACTCGGGCAACAGTAAAATAGTGTTTCTCAGCCCAAACATCATTTAAAATATCATTCAAGTATTCAGATTGAGTAAACATGGCTGAGTATGAAAAACAGTAAAAAATAACATGACTGAGTTCAAGTAATAAGTCAAAACAGTGAGGAAATATCAATAAAAATCCCCGAAATATCCAAATAGTTGGCACGAAGCCCAAATATGGCATTCAGCCCAAATAATGATGATATCAAATAGGTTTCAGTCAAATATGCGGTAAAATCATCAATCGGGACGGACCAAGTCACGATCCCTAGTAGTGTACGGCCCCACGCTCGTCATCAAGCGTGTGCCTCACCTCAATATAGCACTACGATGTGCAAATCCGGGGTTTCAAACCCTCAGAACATCATTTACAATCATTACTCACCTCGAACCGATCAAATCTCTAGATCGTGATGCCTTTGCCCCTAGAATCGGCCTCCACTCGCGTCGAATATATCCAAAATCAGAGCGAGGATGTCAAAATATACTAAGGGAACGAAGCCCAAGCGAAAACAATCAATAATTGACACAAATCCCGAAATTACAAAAACCCGACCCCCGGGCCCACGTCTCGGAATTCTATATTTTTTACATCAATAGATTCCTCATCTCCCCACGAGTTCATACATATCAAAAGTTCAGAAATCCGACCTCAAATGGTCCATCAAATCCTCAATCAAAAGTCTAAATTTCAATGCCCTAGTTCTTCACCTTTTGGCTTAATTTCGATGATTTACTAGGTGGAATTCACATAATAATCGAGTTTTTAGTCTAAGAATCTTACCTCAAAGTGATTCCCCTTGAATCCCTCTTCAATCTCCTTCAAAAAGCTCCAAAAACGACCAACAATGGAAGAAATAAACCCCATCTTCGCGGACTAAACGACCCTTAAAACATTCTGCCCAAGCCTAATTTCCTTCATCGCGATCGCGGGAAAACCTTCGCGATCGCGAAGCACAAAAACTCAGCTATAAAAAATTACTCTATGCGAACGCGAACAAGCCTATGCGAATGCAATGCTCCAGCTCCCAACTCTATGCGATCGCGGACAAGCTACCGCGTTCCCAATGAACAACTACCATCCGAGACCCCTGGTCCACTTAACTCTATGCAAACGCGACCACCTCCCCGCGTTTGCGATCAACAACTTCACCACCTCTATGCGATCGCAGCTCCTCCTTCGCGAACGCAAAGACCAACCTGGACTGCCCCTCAAAAGCTTCTACGCGATCGCAGAGAAGGAATCTCTGCAACAGCTGAACCTGCAATTCTGCAACTTCTCTAAGGCATGAAATGGCCAGATTGACGATCCGAAACTCACCCGAGGCCCCCGAGACCTCAACCAAAGGCACCAACATATCCTAAAACCTTATTCAAACTTTTACCAATCTTCAAAACACCTCAAACAACATCAAATCACCCAAAACACATCGGATTCAAGCTTAAGTTTCTAAAATCTTCAAAATTATGCTTTTGATCAAAAACCCAACCAAACCACGTACGAATGACCTGAAATTTTGCACACACATCCCAAATGACATAATGAAGCTACTGCAACTCTCGAAATTCCATTCCGACCCCTATATCAAAATCTCACCTACCAACCGGAAATCGCCAAAATATCAACTTCGCCAATTCAAGCCTAAATCCACTCGGAACCTCCAAAACTCATTCCGATCGCACTCCTAAGTCACAAATCACCTCCCGAAGCTAACCGAACCACCGGAACTCACATCCAAGCCCTATAACACATAAGTCAACATCCAGTTGACTTTTCCAACCTAAACTCATTCCAAAGAGACTAAGTGTCTCAACTTCACCAAAATCTTTCCGGATTCGATCCGACCAACCCGGTTCCACAATACACGGATAAACAAAGCATAAAGAAGCAGAAATGGGGGAAATAGAGCGGTAACTCATGAGACGACTGGCCGGGTCATCACAGTTATGGTACTTGCTGAGAGCATGGGGTCGGTTGTACTCATACTACATTCTGCTCATTATTGTGCAAATCCAAGTGTTAGACCGAATCATTAGTAGCTGAGGTTGGTTACTAAGTTTAGCTTTGGAGAGACGAGGTAGAGATACATTCCGACCGCAGTCTTGGTGTCTATTTTTCCTTTAGCAATGTTATTTTTTCATTCAGACAGTATTGCTATTTGTATTCTTGACTTGTACTTCTGTTTAGAGCTCATGGCCTTGTATTTACCAGTTCTGGGGGATTATTGTATTTTGACGCAGTTATTTTATGTTATCGGCTTCAGACGTGTAATATTTTTGTTAATTCAGTATCTGATTTTCGCTATTGTTATGTTTGGCTTGCCTAGAAAATGGGTAAGACGCCATCACAATTGGTTGGGTGTTTTAGTTCATGACAGAGTGCCTGACATAAGTCCCTCACCCAGCACGTAAGGTGTGCCTTCACTCACAAGGCCCAAAATAACATAGGTTATTTCCCGACTTGGGGGGGGGGGGGGTCATAACCCAAGCACTGATCTAATTAATGTCAAGAATCATCATAACTCAGCCAAATATACTCTGGCTCATGCGTCACCTTAGTATACATATCAATATGGCTCTTTGGCCCAAGTTCAGTCACTAATCTGCTCACATCTCAGTATACTCACATCTTCAAAGTACCAAAATCAAAATACTGCACGGGATATACCAATGTGCCACAACTCAGCTCAAACTTGTGTCACACAAATAAGGACACCAATAACATGTGAGATAATATATGAAAAGTGCACAGAGGTAGAGATATAATATCATGACTGAAAAATAAGACTACAATTAAGGCAAACATCTCAATCTAGCAAAAACATCCCTATCTTGTCTCAAACAGATAAGCACGGAGCCTTGACATGATTTCTAGCATGAATCATAATCCACATAGTGGAGAAAATACGATATCAAAGAAGTAGGATAGCAAACTAAGGTAAATAATGACCTAAGAACTATCCGGATGATGAATAACCATAGTGCATGCATATACGCTCGTCACCTCGCATCTACGCCACCCCAAACACATAACAAATATCATAGCCAACGGAAAAAATTACCCTCAAACCAAGCTTAGGCAAGATACTTACCTCACCAAGGCTAGTCTTCAACCTCAAATCACGTCAAAACCTCGATCTAGCCCTCCAATCGCGCAAATCCAAGCAAAACACTATCCAAAGGAGTCAAAAATGACATAGGAAGCGGTCCCAATCCATAAAGCTACTCAAATACCCAAAATACACTCTCGTAAAGTGTAGGCAAAATCCCAAATTTTATTCCTTGGATTCATCAATCAAATGACAAAATCAATGATAGAATCATGAATAATCATCAAATCGAGTTAAGAACACTTACCCAATTCAAGTGGGTGAAAACTGCCTCAAAAGTTGCTCCAATCTGAGCATTCAATCTTAACATATGGCAAAATAAATCAAAACCCTCGATTATAATACTCTGCCAGTGATACCGCATCTGCGACCAAAAATGGCACATCTGCGACGTTGCATCGGCGGCAAAATATCACAGATGCGCAATCCACTTAAACATCTGCCCAGTTGCTTCTGCGATGAAAACTTCGCTATGGTAAAGCCGTTGGTGTGCTCCTAACGCATATATGCGCATGCAGTTCAAAACGCCCAATATTTCGCATTTGCGGACTCCCAAACTCAGCCCAAACCTCGCTTCCGCTGCCTTCCTTACTTCTTCATCCTTGCAAAAGCGCAACGTAACCCGCTTCTGTGACCTCGCACCAGCATAATTGACCGCTGGTGCGACATACCAGAACCAGTCCTGCCAGCATGACATCAATCGATCCAAAATCAATTTGCAACACTTCTATGCCTAATGGGACCACATCCGATCCTACTAACAAGTCTAAATATAGTATCCAAACTCGTCTAAAGGCTGAAAACGCTAAATATAACATCAAACCCAAGAATAGAAGGTTAAGATCCTTCTCTTAACTTCCAAACCTTAAAACATTGTCGAACGCGTCTGAATAACACTTAGACATTCCGGATTACAACCCAACTTTGCACACAAGTTCCAATTGAAAAAACGAACATATTCAAATATTCGAAACAAGAATTCGAACCCGATACCATCCATGTCAACTCCCGGTCAAACTTATAAACTCTCTAATTCTTTAAATTACCAACTTTCATCAAATAGAGCCAAAACATTCTATGTAAATCCAAATTTGAATCCGAATATATTTTCAAGTCCAAAATAACCATACAAACCTATTGAAATTATCAAATTGTGATTATGAGGCCGTTTACTAAAAAGTCAAATCTTCTTGGTCAACTCTTCCAACTTAGAGCTTCTAAATTGAGAATTACCTTTCCAAATCAACTCCGAACATCCTATAAGTCATAACCAGCCATACGCACAAGTCCAAATGCATGATATAATGCTACCCAAACTCTCAAACTGCTGAACCGATCGGGTCGTTATAATGTTATAACCAATTTCTATTGGAAGGTATCAAGATGAGATTTGGTGTGATGTGATTCTTATGGACAATTATCATCTCTTGTTGGAAAGACATGGTTTTTTTATAGAACAGGTTCATATAGCATGGAAGAAAAACAGATACTCTGTTGAGTTTAATGAGACGAAATTCATATTTTGACTTTTGCCTCTCTCACAAATTTGCGAAATTGATAAGACCCTTAAAAAGAATTGTCATGACCCAAAATCCCAACCAAATTATCTGGAATAATAAGCAATAATAAAAGGGTAGGAAGGGGACTCTAGGGTCTGCAAACAGCATGCATCACTACCTCAAGTCTCCTGAATAATCCGAGCTTATCACCCTTGGGAGCCCCACCTGTACATAGAAATGTGCACAAGAAGTGCAGAAGTATAGTATGAAATACAACCGACCCCATGCACTCAGTAAGTATCGAGCCTAACACCGACGAGGTAGTGACGAGGCAATGACAAGACACTTAATTAGGAACCTATGCAAATATTAAGAAAAAAAGCAATAGCAATGTAAAAAGAAATGAATAAGGGCACAAGAATAAATAGGAGAACAAATAAAAAGGTTTCCGGAAATATCATCATGGCATAACCTTATAACACAACACCATGGCAGAGGGCATCAATCATGAAATAACCACAGGATATTATATTCGTTGCAGCGTGCAACCCGATCCAAACACATACCATCAATAACCAGTACCGTTGCAGCATGCAACCCGGTTCAAATATCATTATCATCAACAATCAATACCGTTTTAAGCGCCCCACCATGTTC
>NW_017671888.1:58110-75415 GCF_001879085.1 Nicotiana attenuata
AAAAGAACCCGTTAAACTACTTAACGGTTAAAACTTTACCGTAACCCCGTAAAACCGTCCTTACCTTACCGTTAAACGTACGTAGTTACCGAAAACGTACGGGGACCGTAAAACGGAAAAACCCTTTAACGGGGAGTTACCAACGTTTGGTACCCCCTTTACACCTTACCCAAAACTTCTACCACCAAACCGACCCCTTTACACGTTAAAGGGTCCAAAAAAACCTTTTACTAAAAAACTTTACCCGTTTACGTTCGCCCCCGTTACCGTACGTGACGACCCACAACTCCCCGACCTTCTTGTCCCCTTAAATTTTCTGCCTGCTCTGTGATCGTACGCAGATAGATACATGGATCAACTTCACATTATACTAAGGATACAGAACCAAGCCATACCCAACATCCAGCCTCACCGAGCTTAACCAAAATAATAGGAGAACAACACCACCAACCATATAAAAATTTTGTACAACGCCATTTAAATGCTGGAATGGTAGCTATTATTGCAGGAAAACTCCGTCAATGGTAGAAATTGGTCCCAATGGGCTTCAAAATCAATAACTCAGGCCCTAAAAGATGTACTCAAGGATCTAGATAGTCCGCTCGGACTGGCCAACCATCTGTGGGTGAAATACAGTGCGGAGCTCCACATGCATACCCAAATCTCGCTGAACAACTCTCTAAAAGAGTGATGTGAACTACGTGTAACGGTCTGAAATAATAGTTACATGCACACCATGCAAGCCGACAATCTCCCTATTGTAGATCTAGGCCAACCTCTCTGAAGTGTAAGAAGTCATCACAGGAATGAAATGCGCTGATTTGGTCAACCTATACACAGTGACCCAAATAGTATTAGACTTCCTAATAGTACGTGGTAATCCTACCATAAAATCCATAGTAATGCGCTGCCACTTCAACTCCGCTATCAGCAACCTTTTAGTCAAACCGCCTAATTTTTTATTTTCATACTTCTCCTACTAGAAATTTAAACACCGTGAAACATGCCCAAAAATTTCTTTCTTCATCTTCTGAGACCGGTAATATCACGACCCAAAATCCCACCTTGAGGCTGTAATGGTGCCTAAACGGACTTGCTAATAAAGCAAACTCACAATCCACCNGCAATGACAAGACACTTAATTAGGAACCTATGCAAATATTAAGTAAAAAAAGCCAATAGCAAATGTAAAAAGAAAATGAATAAGGGCACAAGAATAAATAGGAGAACAAATAAAAAGGTTTCCGGAAATATCATCATGGCATAACCTTATAACACAACACCATGGCAGAGGGCATCAATCATGAAATAACCACAGGATATTATATTCGTTGCAGCGTGCAACCCGATCCAAACACATACCATCAATAACCAGTACCGTTGCAGCATGCAACCCGGTTCAAATATCATTATCATCAACAATCAATACCGTTTTAGCGCCCCACATGTTCCAACATACCGCTTCATATGAAAACACCCAATAAACAACCAAGTACGGGAAAATTCACAACATAATATAAAAGAGAACGAAAATGGATAATTCATTAAAGAAAAAGGAGAACGCACATAGCGTCACAGGAAACCCAATATCTAAGAGCTAACCTCACACATATATCTCGACAAAGACTCCCGTAAGGCAGTAACGCATGAACAAACAAGTTGTCACATAATCCCACATAGCATATAGGGATAAGGCATGAAACAAGCAAGGCATAAAGCAAGTAAACACATGAAATAGGTAAAGGCATGAAGCAAGTAAGGGCATATATCGAGTAACATGTAAAGGCATGTAACAAGTAAAGGCATTCAATAAGTAAAGGTATGAAATAAGTAGAAGCATGTGACAAATAAAGGCATGCAATAAGTAAAGGAATATACGAAGTAGAAACATGTATCAAGTAAGGGGATATAACAAGTAAAAGCATGAAAAAGTAAAATCATGAAAAAGTAAAATCATGAAATAACTAGTTCTAATCCTCTCAAATCAAGGTTAACCACGATACTTACCTCTTCCGGAATATAATCAACAATCCAACATAGCTTTTCCTTTAGAACAAGCCTCCAAAACCACTCGAATATAGTCAAATAATGCCCAAATAAGTCAAAAAAAACTTCAAAAACTACCCTAGTATAAAAAAGGTTTGATCTTTAAAATATCTGGATAAATCAACAAAATGTCAAACCCGGTTATCGAAATCCAAAATCAAGACAAAATCTCGATTAGCCATTAATCTTCGAGTCTATCTCGATTAGCCATTGATCTTCGAGTCAAATATGTGATTTGTTTTGAGATTCGACCTCTAATCAAGGTCTAAATCTCTACACTATAAAATCCTAAATTTATACCTAAAAATCCTTTTTACTCTATAATATGTTTATTTAAGGTTGAAAATCTATGGAAAGTGATGAAATTAATCAAAAGTATATTAAAGTTATTAACCCTTGAAGTCAGGAAGCAAATTCTCTTCAAAAATGTAAGGCCCAGTAAAATATCACCTAGAACCCGGGGTTTCGTGGCGCCGAGTTAGGCTTATGTGTTAAAGATTGTAGATATTTGTCACGGCGAGCTTGCGAGCCGAGCCGCGGTACAGACTTTTTGGGTTGAACAGTGCATTGAGGAGTTAAAGGAAAATGTTGGCAGAAATAGGGCATTTCTGCGGCCGCAGTATCACTCTGCAGGCCGCAGAATGGCCGCAAAGTGAGGCAGTCATTTGGGCCATTTTTGGTGTCATTTTTGTGGCCCATTATGCGATTGCAGAACCATTTCGCGGGCCACACTCTTCTCGCATATTATTCCTTGAGATTTGTCAGATGGAGGATCCACAGCGCATTGTGCGACCGCAGAACAGGTCTGCGGACCGCAGATTGGTCGCAGACTGAAGCAGAAAAAAGGCCAGCTCCTGAGGGCCATTATGCGGCCTATTTTGCGGAATATGCGGCCGCATATGCTACCGTAGAACCTGTTCCAGAGCTTCTTTTTGGGTTTTAAAACCCAAACCTACTTCTTTAAAATAGATGTAAAGGGGTCATTTTTTAGCAAAACCTGATACTTTAGAGTGAGAGAAAGAGCCCTAGAGTGAGAAAGTGACCTTCATCAAATTGCTCCTCAATTCTTGCTTATAACTTTGAAGATTATCAAGGAAAGCACACTAGGTCTTCATCCTAAAGGTAAGAATCTATACCCTAGCCCTTAATTTCGAAAATTAACTAAAAAAGGGTAATTTGCAAGATGATCCTTGGGCATGGGAGTTGTTTATTTTACATGCATGTGTGAACAAAGGGTGTAGGAAGTTTGTGAGCTAAAAATGATGAGGATGGGTTATAGGGTGATGAAATCTTTCACAAAAGGGCCTTACAAACATAATGCACACCTAGTGTTTGTTAATTTGCTCAAATGAGCAAGAATCATGATCATCTTTCTATTTTTTTTGTTCAACTTGTTATATTCTTAAAATAGATTGAAGTTGCTAAAAGTTCCGGAATATAGTAGAATTTAAGAAAGCTCTATTGAGGTATGTATGGCTAAAACCCCCTCTTCTTAGAATTGAATCCCATGGTGCTCATGCAATTGGTGTAAGTCCCAAACTGATTGTTATAGAAACTGCTATTCCAAAGGTCTTGTGTTGAAAAATATATGTGCAATATGTATTCCAAGGCTTTCATCATGTTATGTTATTACTTGAGAATATGTTCAAAGTATGGATTGCGTGTCACAAAAATGTTAAGACTTCAAGTCAAGTTTGAATGAAGATTGTTATGCTCAATTGTATGGGAAGTCTCTATGTGCCTTAGATTCTGAATTGCTCCCATGCGAAAACAAAGTCTTGTTATTGTTGATGATAAAAATGTTGGTATGTGGAAAGGACTTAAATTATGAGATGCAACCAAGAGCCAAGTATTAAATGAGATAATTGATAGAAACTAGTAATGTCTTGGGCATGACGGCCTAGCCGATCGGGCCTTGACACGCCATGCCTCACACTTGGTGGTGACTGTGCTGGAAATTGAAACTTGAAATTGAAATTGTTGTGATCGTGGTTGATGTCTCATAAGAGACGGCCTAGCCGATCGGGTCGTGATTGGACTCCGTGTAAGAACAATGTGGTATTGTAAATGACAGTTTATTGGTACTAAAGACCTCCCAACCAAAAATAGCGGAAATTAATTGAAAGATTTTGTGATTCTTAATTTGATGATATGGTATTGTTTAATGCTTCTATTTATTTCGTTATTATTCCTTCTTGTATTGTTGTTCATTCTAATGAGATGGTGTTTAGTTATACATACTAGTACCATTCGATGGTACTAACGTCCCTTTTGCCGGGGCACTGCCTCTTAAATGGATGCAGGTGTTTCCATAGCAGGCAGTGTTGATCAGTGTTAGCGGTACTTCCTCCTCCAAACAGTCTTGGTTAGCCCCATTTTATTTCGGGGTCATACATCTTTTTGTTTCTTATGTATTGTACTTGAGGTATAGCCGAGGCCTTGTTGTCGGTACTTTTGTAGTACTCTTTTGTATTTATTTAGAGGCTCCGTAGACACTATGTGGGTGGTATATGGGTATTAGAAAGGTCAACGGATTATGTTGTGTTTTAGACTCTTGTTCCACTCAGTCATAAGAATGTGTGTATTTTGAAACTTAACAATGATGTAACTAATGAAATGATTTAGTAGTATATATATGATCTTCCTATTGTCTAAAATTAATGAAAGCATGCCCTCTCCTGATCATAAGTGAGTTTGGTAGGAAGTGTCTAACAGGCTTGCTCGACCGGGTAAACTCGGTTGAGTGCTGGTCGCCCTTCACGAGGTTTGGGCGTGGAAAAAATTTCCTCCCACACGTTCTAGGTCCCAAAGGTTGCAAAATGGCTTTGGAGCCTTAGAGGTCAAAAATGCGACATGTTTCTCGCAATTTCAAGGGTGGCAAATGCGAATACAGCTTCGCAAATGCGAGGTCCACTTCACAAATGCGAACCTCGCATTTGCGAGCAGTTCATCGCAATTGCAATGAATACAGCACCAGCAATACCATGTCTTTCTAAAACAGCCCGAAATCAATCCGAAACTCACCGAGTCCCTCGGGCACACACTAAAATTTCAAACAAATATAATAACCTCATACTAACTCACTCAGAAGATACAAACATCAAAATGACATCTACAATCAATAATCGAGCATCAAAACTCATGAATTCACATGTTCATAACTTCAAATTTTCAACTTTACACAATAAGCATTGAAACAGCCTCGGGTCACCGGGGACCCAACCAAACATACATACAAGTCCAAAATCCTCATCCAAACCCACTAGAATTGTCAAAATGCTGATTCAAGGTAATTTACCAAGAGTGTTGACTGTGGTCAACTCCAACTACTTTAAAGTTCAAAAATTAATTTTTTTTTAAAACATATTTAAAATTTCTAGAAATCAAAACAGACCATGTACACAAGTCATACATCATTAAATTAGGTTATTCAAAGTATTAAAGTACGAAACGTAAAGCTTCAACTAAAAATGACCTATCGGTCGTTACATTCTCCCCCTCTATACGTTCTTTCTCGAACGGACATAGAAATGTACCTGAATTGGGAAAAGATGTGTATATCTGCTCTTCATATCAAACTCGGACTCCCAAGTACCCTCCTCAGTTCGCTGACCTTTCCAAAGCACTTTCATGAAATGAATTTCCTTGGATCTCAACTTTTGAACCTGCGGATATACAATAGCCATTGGATCTTCTTGATAAGTCGGATTGTCATCAAGCGGCACCGTGCTGAAATCTTGAACATGCGACTTATCTTTATGATACTTCCTAACCATGAAAAAATGAAATATCGAATGTACTCCTGCTAGGCTGGAAGTCAATGCAAGACTACATGTAAATTCACCAACTCTCTCTAAGATGTCAAATGGGACAAGAAACCTTAGGATCAAGTTGCCCTTCATCCCAAATCTCACAACGCCCTTCATAGGCAAAACTTTCAAAATTACCTTGTCGCCCTCCGTATGAGCCACATCCCCGACCTTCTTGTCCCCTTAAATTTTCTGCCTGCTCTGTGATGTACGCAGATGATCATGGATCAACTTCACATTATCTAAGGAATCAAGAACCAAGTCCATACCCAACATCCTAGCCTCACCGAGCTTAACCAAAATAATAGGAGAACAACACCACCAACCATATAAAATTTTGTACAACGCCATTTAAATGCTGGAATGGTAGCTATTATTGCAGGAAAACTCCGTCAATGGTAGAAATTGGTCCCAATGGGCTTCAAAATCAATAACTCAGGCCCTAAAAGATGTACTCAAGGATCTAGATAGTCCGCTCGGACTGGCCAACCATCTGTGGGTGAAATACAGTGCGGAGCTCCACATGCATACCCAAATCTCGCTGAACAACTCTCTAAAAGAGTGATGTGAACTACGTGTAACGGTCTGAAATAATAGTTACATGCACACCATGCAAGCCGACAATCTCCCTATTGTAGATCTAGGCCAACCTCTCTGAAGTGTAAGAAGTCATCACAGGAATGAAATGCGCTGATTTGGTCAACCTATACACAGTGACCCAAATAGTATTAGACTTCCTAATAGTACGTGGTAATCCTACCATAAAATCCATAGTAATGCGCTGCCACTTCAACTCCGCTATCAGCAACCTTTTAGTCAAACCGCCTAATTTTTTATTTTCATACTTCTCCTACTAGAAATTTAAACACCGTGAAACATGCCCAAAAATTTCTTTCTTCATCTTCTGAGACCGGTAATATCACGACCCAAAATCCCACCTTGAGGCTGTAATGGTGCCTAAACGGACTTGCTAATAAAGCAAACTCACAATCCACCAATAAAGTTTGTTTCCTTTGATTAACAATTATATAGGATAAGTGAAGATAATAATAATCCAAAATAATGACAACATCCAATAATGTCATAACATGACCTGCACATGGCCAATATTGTAAAACCCCCGAAACTAGGTGGCACAAGTACATGAGCAAGCTACGGAAAAGAGAAAAAGTCTGTATACATTAAAAGATGTCTGAAATATAAGTAGATATGAAATACGTATGGAACAGGGACTCGAAAACTCCAAATTAGATCCATGAAATGTAGCCCACCCTAAGTCTCTATGTGGTCTCTAGCTAAATCAGGAACTTATGCTAGAACCCACATTAGGATCTCCAAAAAACGATGTGCATAAGCGTGGTAAGAGTACACTACAATCGGTACCCAATAAGTATCAAGTATGTCATAACCCAAATCGGAGGGCCGCGACGGGCACCTGGTACCTTACTCAATCGAGTACCAACGTAACATATCTTTCTTGTCACACCATCATCGGTAAATGGGGTAGAAGGGCCATCATGAGTTAACCAGAATAAAACATAAGGGACTGCTAGACATAGGACGACCTAACATGATATAGAAACTTATACATATGACATACGGATCTATAAGGCCAACATGATCATTTGTATACTCAAAAACATAGGCCGACAAGGCCATACAAGTATCCATATACATGAAATCCGTCTAGAAGCCTCTAAGAGTACACAAATATCATAAAGGTCGGGACAGGGCCCCGCCATACCAATCAATACATGTCCAAATCATACTAACCAAATAGGGAATTCCAGAGCAAATGGAGTGCACCAATACCTTCCGCTGAGCTGATAGCCTACTAGGAGGACTGTCAACCTATCTATCGGGACCTGCGTGCATAAAACACAGCGTCCCCAGGCAAAAGGGACGTCAGAACAAATAAAGTACCGAGTATGTAAGGCAGGAAAGCATAAATAAGAACAATAATGTAAAGAGAGATATAGGAGATACAACCTATAGCATCTGAGTGCCTCTGAAGGATATTGACATGAAATGCATGATACATATACATACATAAGCTTTTAAAAACATACACCTCTATGGGCATCATCATCATCATATCGTACCCGGCCTCGAAGAGGACTCGGTAAAATTGTACCAGGCCATCGTATGGCTCGGTAGAATCATATCCGGCCACGTAGAGCTTGGTAAAACCCAACTGATCAGTGGTTGTACAATAGGTGCCGTACCCGGCCGACAATAGCACGGCTCGATAGAGTAGAATAGATACATGCATATAATGCATGTTACACTCATGGAATCACGTTCTAAACCCTTCGGAGTGACATAAGGTTGTTGCACCCTCGATTAATATTATTGACATCCATACCATCAATATGAACCTCAATAGGATTCAAGCATCATACATACTTGCTTATAATGACTTTATAAGAAAGAACAACACGGGCAACCTTAGTTGTTAGGAGTAGATCCGTTATGAAATAGCGTATCGTTTATGTTCATTTTATTTTAGATCATGACAAAAGAAAAAAGAAAGTGCCTTAACATACCTTAACCACGTTGAGTCCTTAATACCTTCCAAGCAACTCTTCAAACAAGTCAACTGAATCTATTATAGCATAAGGATATTCAAAATCAGTGTTGAGCAAAGACTAAGTCTATAACTTAAGCTAGTAGCTCGTCTACGTAAATTCGGGAAGCATCTCCCCTGTAACAAAGGCCTCCTCCAATACCATATACCAACAATAACAACCATAGAAATCCAAAAACATATAAATATCAATAACAAGACACCATATAACAACAAGTCACAACTACTTCACGACGAGCGGCAAGCTACGATTGGAATCTGTATAAACCATATCAGCCCTTATAGACTTCTTAAATTAAATTAGCAGTATCATTAACATGATAATGAAGTCATTCATCAATGATTCCATCCTTATACCATATATTTATAACTAGGAAACAATGCACAACTCTAACTATCTTTAGTTAGCTACTTTATTCACTAGCTCATGTCTAGTCCATCCATTTAACTTAATCAACATCAAGATAACCTTAAGCACATGCAAGAACACAATCACATACCTCATACAGTAGCTTTAAGTCGAAATCCAAGTTATATTTAGCTTACAACAGCCCTTAATGGTAATACAACACCATAGAAGTGACTTAAGCTAATCTAAGTATTATCTTGTAGTTTATCGTCCTAATAACTTAACCAACATACAAGCAAGCTTTAGCTCAATTAGTGGGCTGTTACTCACCTTATCCAGTAGAAACAACTTGAAATTTCATTCAAACACAGCCCACAACTATCCTCAATGACAACACAACCTCAAAGAGGTGTTGTTCTTCACTAGAACTAACTTTTGATGTTGAAATATGGTGTAATCCATTTGCAAGACTTGAAATAAACTAGGGTTGATAAGATAACCATGGTAGAGTATTTTATAAAACATAAACCACTTAAAACAACCTTCCACACGAGCTGGAACCACCCAAAAATCAGCAACAACAAGAAGAACAAGAAACTTACTAGCGCGACGGGATTCCCGACACTTGATTTATGTTGTTTGCCCTTTGTTTGGGTCTTGGATAATGAGAGAACCTTGAGAGAGTCTTTTTAGGTGTCTAGGGTCTGAATATACTGAAAAATAATGAGTTAAAACGGGGTTGAGGCGTGTTATACATATCAATATATCTCAACCGCCTATTTGGGTCCCATAGAGAGCTGTTTGGCGCAGTCTCGCGAAAACTCTAATCTCTCTCTACTTCGATTTCATATCGATTAACGGTTTAATGCTTTACAAACTAGATTTGTAGATCTTCCACTTGGTAGGAAGATCACCCGTAATTACAAGTATTTGTTTAGAATGTAACTTGGGATGACCTTTGCCAACTTTTGTTCAACAACTCGCTTGACTTGAAAACGTAACACACGACTATCATACAACTAAAATAAATATAACATAACCTCCTTATCGTCTTAAGCCCCCTAGTCTCACCCCAAAAGTACATGTTATAACATTCCAAACATGTCGACTTTCGACGAAACTTATTTTCCTCAATTGGTTTAGCTTCTAAGTTTTCCAACCCTCTTGGTACTTGTTATTCATGATCTTAAATATTTATAACCTCCAAGGTAACATGATTAACTTACTTTATATGCTTCCAAATATAATCTCATTTCTGAGCTTTTATCAATTGACTTACGATGTACTCTGACATACGAAAACATGGGTTATAACATCATTCCCCCTTTTGGAACATTCGTCCTCGAATGTTGGTTAATGCGCCTATCAGTCTCATAACCTATAGCTTTTCTGAATACTTTAATACTGTCCTTTCCATCTAGTCAACTGTTTTGTCATTAGATTCAAAGGCCAGTGCATTCCCTCCTTTAGGTCTCTTTCTCACAACATGAAATGTGGTAAAGAGTTATTCCAATCTCGTAATTGTTGCTACCTTCTGTCATGCAGCCTGTATGACTTTGACCTTGTAAGTGCGCCTACGCGACTCTTCTCTCCTTTTTCCTCCACCCTTTAGCCAATCTCTAGGCCTCACTTTGGGAGCATATACAGCACTTGACAAGTTGTCCCTCTAGGCATCTATAGGTGTACTAAAGTTCTTCGCTCGGTACTTTGTCGAACTTACGACTATTGCTATATTTTGTTTCATAGCCTCAGTTATCTATTCTTATGGCTTTACTAAAACTAGGTAGGTCATACTATACCTTAATACTTACTTCGGTTTATGATTATTGTGGTCTGCTATCCAACTTCAGTTTACTCTCTCGCTGCTTATCCTATATGTATAAATCTAAGTCCTCTAATGCTTCCTTATCACTGTTCATCTTAATAATGACGGCATAATCTCATCTCATACTTTGTAATTTTTATCCATCCATTGTTGATTCACCTTAATGTTGATCCATAATCTACCACCGATAACTTGAAACCTCTTACGTAATACATTGTCACTAAGACTCACGTTGCATCGGGGAACATTTGAAATGATTTGCCTGATTCACCTAGGGACAATACTATACTTCAATAACCATATTTCATAGCATCCCAACGTGATTCATCTTATGGGGGGGGGGGCATTCTAATCCCGTGCAATTCATGAAATCCTTTTTCTTAAAATCATTACTCAGTTAGAGGCCTAAATGTCATCCTCTTATCTATCACCATTACACCCTTATTATATTACCAAGGCAGCATTTCATCTCTTCTAATTGCTCCTAGTCTTATACTCCTCTGAGTTCATTCAAGATGTACCGAGCTTTCTATAACTTACGAAAAACATCAACTCTCTTGTTTTAATAGGCTTAATTCCGAGGCCTTACCTATTCTTGTCACCTTCTCACTCACCTTTTTCTTATCTTTACTCCTATCTACCTAAAACCTTTTCACTCTACCATATTTTAGCTTGCAACCTACATGTTTCTATTTATATTACTCACAACCTTCCTTTAACTTGCTAGCACCATAGATTTCCTTTCGTGCCTTCTCAGTTGTCTTTCAATGTAAATAATTACTTTTCTTGGTCGTTCTGCCACTTGCTGCATGAATGCTTGGCTTATCTTAGTGCCCAAGAATACTAGAATTTCTTGTAACTCATATGATCTCAAATATCACCTTTGATTTTTTTTCCGTTCATTAGCCACGATAAGTGCCACTTTCTTATGGAGTGTATACAATGTTGTAGTGAGCCTGTTGTTAAAAGACCATTTCTTCATCAATTTACTATGCTTAGGTTGAATTCTTCTTCCTTATTTCCTCAGCTACGGAGACTCTTACTCTCATAAAATTGTGAGATTATTACATCATATACCTGACAGAACTTTTGAGGTTCTTGCTTGCCTATAATTATCCCTGGTTACTTACCTCCGCGTCGGTGCGCTCGTACGGTTGCTTCTGAACTAAAATATTTGATTGTCTCCCCAGTGGAACTTTCTTTAATTTTCGTAATACTTATATGGTACCTTTAACTACCCCAACTCCTATCTGAATATTTCTCAAGGATTACGACATCATATCTGCGAGACTAAATTCACTATGTTGGGGTTCACTAGGTTTATCTTGCACGATATGTTGATTTATATGTTTCTTCTTGTCTAGCCATAACTAGATCCTCCCGAATAATCTAATAACTACTCGTTGGTCCATTCTCATATCTATATTCTGTGTAATCTCTCTTGGGTTATGTCCATTGTCTTAACTTGCCCCTCGCACTAGCTCCTTATGTATCAAGTGTTCATTTGCACTTATTTATCAATAACATCTAGTGTTGGAAACCTTAATGATTCTCCCCTACATCATGCTTGCATAATGTTCTGGAGTCGTATCATATTTGTAGGATCTGAATAAATGCAATCTCATTCCTTTCTCCTTTCTACCAAATTCTTCCTTTATTAGTCCGTAGTTACCTGAACCAATAACTCCGACTTAATACCATATCACACCATCTTCCACCCTTTAGTAGAGTAATAAGTTTAGTGCTACGACAATCTACCTATAGATGTTTTACCTCTTCATCTTTGGCATCTTTTCACATCATCAATGACCCTTACTCGCCTTATGGTAACCCTTATGTACCAGGTATAACTGAATATCTTATGCACAAAGGTGACACCTAGTGTAATTGGCACACTTAATCCCTTAAGCTTAACTCTACTCACAGTGCTTACATTAGGGATGCTTCTTTCTGAATGACTTTAAAGGTTATTCCTTTATTGTCCATTCTATTATTTCTAGAATGCTATCTTTGAAACACTCAGGATGCCGACCATTATCAAATCTTCTGATCCCTAATACATGTTCATTTTATCTTGTTCTCCAGCCCATACTGATTTCTATTACTATGGGGTCTAACTTTTCCTTCTGGTAATCACGTTGGAGTCACCAAATAATTTATCGAAATGAGGATATGACTTTTAGCCTATACTCTTTTATTACCTCAAGGCCTGTCACCTCTTGTCTTTTCCTTCACTTGACTATAGACTCTGTCATCCTATCATATTTTGATTTACCGTTATTACCCATTTATCACATCTTACTCACAATGCTTCATTTACTCTCTTCTTAGTCTCCTGCTAATATTTTTGTCTATTTCCTTATCCTGAAAACTTCAACAAAATATTCTTTCGCTTTTAGCTCCCCTTGCTCTAACAATTGGCTCTTCGGGTCGCCTAGCATTCTCTCTTTACTAGGAACGGGAGCCATACAAAGGTAAATATTTATCCCTTCTAGGATTCCGGTGCCAATCTTCTAAATTTTTCTAGACATTCTAGTATTCATATCTGAGTGTACTATTCTAGAGTGCACCATCTTGGTATCTCACAAGGAGAACTATTACCATGTTTGCAATATCCTTCAGAAATGTCAGCTAATTCTACCAATCCATCCACCATTTTGGGTTACTCTAACCCCAGCTAGATCTTGATATACCATCCTTCTTTTAAACAATATATGTTACCTCCCATAGGGAATAACTAGGATGAGTGTGGTCAATTGTACATACCTCTGTTACTGTTGAAGGTAACTTAGAATACATATATTTCTTTGCCTGAATTGTAAAAACTGATAATCTTCACTAACTGGGTACCTCGTACCCTTCTTCACGTTGCTTCTTTTACTTGTTGAAACTTGTGACTACCTCCTGCTTCTCTTGTTTCTTTCAAAACCATATGGGTGGATAGATATTCATGCCTTAGGGCTCCTTATCAAGAAGCTTACACATCTTAGTAACACATGATATGTTGAAGACGTCACATTTACTCATCATAAACATGATGTAAAATCGAGTTCCTCTGACTCGGCTCTTCCACAGCCACATTCATTCTCTTACCGACTGTCTTTCTCAATGTAGGTATCATTGTATTATGAATAAAATTGAATTTAGGAGTTTGAATTCTTACAACTGAGCTCTACCACACGATCTAGAGTAAGAAGAAAGAGTGATAATCCTAAATGCCCTGTAGCCTCCTACTTATAAGTGTGGTGCACAACACACCGATAAACAAGACTCTACTAGATACGACTTGTAGACTCGCTATGACAGAATTGCTCTGATACCACTTCTTTCATGACCCAAATCGGAGGGCCGCAACGGGCACTCGGTACCTTACTCAACCGAGTACCAATGTAACATAATTTTCTTATCACTCCATCATGGGTAAATGGGCCAGAAGGGCCATCATGAGATAACTAGAATAAAACATAAGGGACTGCTAGACATAGGACGACCCAACATGATATAGAAACTTATACATATGACATACAGGCCTATAAGTCCAACATGATCATTTGTACACTCAAAACATAGGGCGACAAGGCCATACAAGTATCCATATAGATGACATCTGTCTACAAGCCACTAAGAGTACATAAATATTATAAAGGTCGGAAAAGGGCCCCACATACCAATCAATACATGTCCAAATCATACTGACCAAATAGGTAACTCCGGAGCAAGTGGAGTGCACCAACACCTTCAGCTGAGCTGATAGCCTACTAGGAGAACTGTCAACCTGTCTATCAGGACCTGTGGGCATGAAACGCAGTGTCCTCAGGCAAAAGGGACGTCATTACGAATAAAGTACCGAGTATGTAAGGGAGAAAAGCATAAATAAGAACAGTAATGTAAAGAGAGATATAGGAGATACAACCTATAGCATCTGAGTGCCTCTAAGGGATACTGACATGAAATGCATGATACGTATATATAAATAATCTTTTAAGAACATATGCCTCTGTGGGCATCATCATCATCATATCGTACACGGACTCGAAGAGGACTCGGTAAAAACAGACACGACCATCATAAGGCTTGGTAGAATCATACCCGGCCACGTGGAGCTCGATAAAACCCAACAGATCAGTGGTTGCACAATAGGTGCCGTACCCGGCCGTCTATAGTGCGGCTCGGTAGAGTAAAATAGATACATATATATAATGCATGTTAGACTCATGGAATAACGTTCTAAACCCTTCGAAGTGACCTAAGGTCGTCTCACCCTCGATTAAGATTATTGACATCCATACCCAAAATATAAACCTCAATAGCATTCAAGGATCAAACATACTTTCTTAGAATAACTTTATAAGGAAAGAACAACACGGGCAACCTTAGTTTCTAGGAGAAGATCCATTATGAAATAGCGTATCATTTATGTTCATTTCATTTTAGATCGTGCCAAAAGAAAGAAGGAAGTGCCTTAACATACCTTAACCACGTTGAGTCCTTAATACCTTCCAAGCAACTCTTCAAACAAGTCTACTCAATCTATCATAGCATAAGGAGATTCAAAATCTGTGCTGAGCAAAGGCTAAGTTTGTAACTTAAGCTAGTAGCTCGTTTACGTATATTTGGAAGCATCTCCCCTGTATCAAGGGCCTCCTCCAATACCATATACCAACAATAACAACCAGAGTAATCCAGCAACATATAAACATCAATAACAAGATACCATATAACAACAACAAGTCACAACTACTTCACGACGAGCGGCAAACTCTGATTGGAATCTGAATAAACCATATAACCCCTTATAGACTTCTTACATTAACTTAATAGCATCATTAACATGATAATGAAGTCATTCATCAATGATTGCATCCTTATACCATTTATTTAAAATAAAGGAAACAATCCACAACTCTAACTATCTTCAATTAGCAGCTTTATTCACCAGCTCATGTCTAGTCCATCCATTTAACTTAATCAACATCGTGATAACCTTAATCGCATGCAAGAACACAATACACATACCTTATATAGTATCTTCAAGTCGATATTCAAGTTATATTTAGCTTAAAACAGCCCTCAATGGCAATACAACACAATAGAAGTGACTTAAGCTAATCCAAGTATTATCGTGTAGTTTATCATCCTAACAACATAACCAACATACAAGAAAGCATAAGCACAATTAGTGGTCTGTTATACTCACCTTATTCAGTAGCAACAACTTGAAATCAGCCAAACACAGCCCACAACTATACTCAATGACAACAAAATCTCAAAGAGGTGTTGTTCTTCACTAGAACTAGCTTTTGATGTTGAAATATGGTGTAATCCATTTGCAAGACTTGAAATAACCTAGGGTTGATATGAAAACCATGGGAGAGTATTTTAGAGAACTTAAACCATTTAAAACGGTACCCCACACGAGCTGGAACCACCCAATAATCAGCAACAAGAAGAAGAACAAGAAACTTACTAGCGAGACGGGATTTCCGGCACTTGATTTGTGTTGTTTGACTTTTGTTTGGATCTTGGATCATGAGATAACCTTGAGAGAGTGTTTTTAGGTGTCTAGGGTCTGAAGATACTGAAAAATAATGAGTTAAAATGGGGTTGAGGCGTCTTATGTATATCAATATATCTAAACCGAGTATGTGGGCCCCATATAGTGCTGAATGGCGATGTCTCGCGAAAACGCGAATATCTCTCTACTCTAATGTCGTATTTGTGAACAATTTAATGTTTTATAAACTAGACTTGTAGATATCTCATTCGGTAGGTAGATCACTCGGTAACGCCAAGAATATTTGGAGAAAATCTTAGATACATTTGACCTAATATTCAGCATATTTATGAATGTAACTTGGGATGACCTTTGCCAACTTTTGTTCAACAACTTGCTTGACTTAAAAATGTAACACACGACTATCATACGACTAAAAATAAATAACATAACCTCCTAATCATGTTAAGCCCACCAGTGTCACCCCAAAAGTACATGTTATAACATCCCTAATGTGTCGACTTTCGACGAAACTTATTTTCCTGAATTGGTTTAGCTTCTAAGCTTTCCAACCCTCTTGGTACTTGTTATTCATGATCATAAATATTTGCAACCTCCAAGGTAACATGATTAAGTTACTTTTATACGCTTCCAAATATAACCTCATTTATGAGCTTATATTAATTGACTTATGACATACTCTCACATATGAAAACATGGGGTATAACACAGTCTAACCTCGAAGAAGTAGTGGCGAGAATAGATGCTTCCAAATACTTATCACCCAAGTATAATAACAGAATAAAGAATTTAAACTGTAAATAATATCATGGTAAGAGAGTTACGGATATTGATAATTAAGGGTGTGTTTGGTATGAAGGAAAAATATTTTCCAATTTTCCCATGTTTGGTTGGCTTAAATATTTTGGAAAACATTTTCCTTATCAACTCATTTTCCTTATCAACTCATTTTCCTTCAATTGGAGAAAAATGTTTTCCTTATCAAGAGAAGAGAAAACATTTTCCAAAACTCCTTCTCAACCTTCCCCACCCTATCCCCCAACCCACCCGCACACCCCACCACACCCACCCACCCAAACCCCACCCCACCTCTCTCTCCAAAAAGATTTTTTTTTTTAAAAATTCAGTCTTTTTGTCCGTCACCACCCACCCTGCTATACCCCGCCAAACCCAC
>NW_017671888.1:75712-100292 GCF_001879085.1 Nicotiana attenuata
TTTACTTTTTTTTAGTATTTTTCTGTCTACATACCCCTGCCCCTCGTCTCCCCCCCCCCCCCGGGGAAAAAAATATTTTTTTATATATATATATTTTCAATTTTAATTTTTTCATCTATCGGTTTACAGGTTCGAAATTTTACAAGTTTCAAAGTTATGAGTTTAGAGGTTTATGTGTTTGAAAGTTTACGGATTTAGAAATTATAAAGTTTACGAGTTCGAAAGTTCGCAGTTTTTACGTAAAAAAGTAAAGCAACACATTAGTTGCTTTGGGTTGTGTCAGTTTTTAGAGACTTGGGGAAGGGGTGGGCGAGGGGGAGGGGTGGGGGGAGGGGGAGGGGTGAGGAGAGTTGCGATAAAAAATATTTTCCTAAAAAAATATTTTCTACTCTCTAACCAAACAATAGAAAATATTTTTCGAAAAATATTTTCCACTCACCAACCAAACAAGGGAAAATAAGTGATAAAACCACTCATTTTCCATGAAAATATTCATGGAAAACATTTTCCTTCATACCAAACACACCCTAAAGTATGAATCATGCTCATCCAGCACCAAAATAATCATAATACTTCTGAAATATGGTATTAAAAGATATCATGCCAAATAACGGAGTCGGAACTTCCAACTACCATATAAGGATCCCAACTAACAATTAATAGTTAAGTGAATACTCCTAAATGAGTCAATAATATGAATGCATGCTCAATCGGTGCAAGATCATGCACCCTGATACACAATTCATGTATCAACACAACTCGATACAAACTCCATGTATCGACCCGATACAAAATCTATGTACCGATCACACTTATATGCCCAAGATAACATGGGTAATCACCTGACTCTAGAGGGACGGATCCAAATCCTAGCGCAAAGAGGGGCATAATAGCATCCCTTAAAAATCAATATCTGATCATCATGTCCAATGCACATAACTCTATCTCTTCTGCACGCTCACCCTTCGTCTCAAAATTGTCAGTCCAAATCATGTATCCATTATTCAATAATAAATATCATACAAATTTGTACTCATGAAATCTCTATGTTACCACGTGTAATTAATCAATCTGACATATCAAGAGTAAGTTCTCATGCCTTCAAAATTAATCACAATCATGGGAATGATTTATAACGTGAATATGAGAGCAACCGTAGCCACATAAGTCGAAAAATCATGAATGAAATGTGCATGTCGTCTAAACAAGGCATACGATAATCCAATTTTACCCGGTCATGATATAAACTCGGTAAATACATATACACTTTCCACCACGTATATGAAGTACCCCCAATACCATAAACACATAGTAAACCAGTCAAATCCTAGGAGTTCCTCTCTTACTAAGGTTAGCCAAGAGGCTTAACTTCACCTGGTAGCCTAAAATTCGTGAATAATGCCAAATCCTCATAAATCCAACTCCAAACGGCTCTAATTTGTTCAAATATAACCCAATTATGTCAAACAAAGCCATTCAAATATATCCCAATCAATAAATATTGCATCTTTACTAAAATATACAAAGTCAACTCGGGCCCGCGTCTTGGAACCTAACAAAACTCAGAGATCCCGAACACTCATTCCGATATGAGTCCAAACATAAAAGTTTCATCCAAAAGTGACTCCAAATAGGGGTTCAAATCTCAATTATTCACTTCCAAAATGTTTTACCAAAAAATTCCAAATTTCGCCTAAAAATCCAAGATTTTATGTTACACCCTATGTTTTCGCACGTGAGAGTACGTCGTAAGTCAATTGATGTAAGCTCAGAAATGAGATTGTCATTGAAAGTACATAAAGTAAGTTAATCATGTTATCTTGGAGGTTACAATCTTTAAGATTATAGCTAACAAGTACCAAGAGGGTTGAAAGGCTTAGAAACTAAACAAATTGAAGAAAATAAGCTTTGTCGAAAGTCGACAAGTTGCAATGTTATAACATGTACTTTTAGGGAGAGACTAGGGTGCTTAAATTTATAAGGAGTTTATGTTATGAGTTATTTTATTGTATTATAGTTGTGTGTTATGCTTTGAAGTCAAGCGAGTTGTGGAACAAACGTTGGCAAAGGTCATCACAAGTTACATTCATAAATGTGCTGAAAATTAGGTTAAATGTAGATTCTCTTTTCTACCAATACACTAGGAACTAAGGGATTACCTACATATCAAATTGAATATCTACGAGTCTAGTTTCCAATGCAATAAACCGTTTGTCGATACAACATCGAAGTAGAGAGATATCCGTATTTTTACGAGACTGCGCAAGCAGCTCGGTTGGGACCCACATGAGACGGCCACCGACCTTACGTCTTTTAAAAGATGTTTCAGCCTCATTTCGGGTCATTTCTTACCCAACTTTCGTCCGAAAGTTCTCCAAAACCCTCCCAAACATATTCCAAGATCCCAAGAACCAAACTTAAGGGAAATCAACTTATATCATCATCAAAGGTGTTAAAGACTACAAGAGAATGCTTCTACGATATTGTGGTGTGATTGAGGGCTATTGTGAGCTAAGTTGAGATATAGTTTTGAGTTGTAGCTACTGCCCGGGGTATGTATAACATCTTCTTGATTGTTCCTAAGGTTAATCTTGTGTTGGTTGTATTGGTTGAATGAAAAACCATAAGCACTTAAAGGAACATGGAATATGGTTGTCTTTTTGGTTGGATTGTTTTGTAGCTAAATATATGGTTTGTGGTGACTGGAAATTGTGAGAAGTAATTTGATAATGTTTTGGCTGCTGTTGTTAAGCTTTTCTAGGTGTTAATTAAGTTGATTGAAGAAGAAAAGATGAAAAACAAGTGATTGACGATAAAAATTAAGGTGCTAGATGTATGGGGTTGTTCTGGAAGGCATTTTGTGGATGTTTTGAACTAGAAATAATATAGTACATATAAGTATGATGTTCTAAAGGTTGTAAACTGATTTCAGGAATAAGAGTTGGATTCAATTTATATCTTGTTATGAGTAAAAACGAGCTTGCCGCTCAATATGATTGTTGAAATAATTAGGGAAACTCATATTGGATTATATTGTTGTTGTTGCTATTGTTGGATATAGTTGTTGTTGTTGGGCTGTTGATGACCCTTAGTGGTCTTTGGGATGTATTAAAATAGGGGAATTTCTGCTCGATTTTTCTTAAGCCATACGACTAGCCAAATACGATGGTACGACATTATATGTTAACGGCAATATCATTTCACTTGTTTTAGATGTAAGAAGTTGTGTTGAGCTTGAATGAGTAATAACAAGTAATCATACAGGTTTGTTAAGGCTATCCCTTCTTTCCTTTTGGTATGATCCATATGATACAACAAAATGAGCAAGCAAGCAAGTTTCACAAATGATTCTACTCTTAGAAGTACTAGGGTTGCCTATGTATAAGTAAACACCATCTCATTAGAAAGAACAACCATACAAGAATAAAGAAATCATAAGGATCAACAAAGCTTTAAACAATCACCACACCATCAAACACAAATAAGGGATCACATAGCTTTCACACAATTTCCATAACTTTAGGTTGGGGCATTCCATATCGTTGCATCATCATTCACAATATCACCGCTTTCTTGAGCGGAGTCCGATCACGACCCGATCGGCTAAGTTGGCTCATTTGAGACATATACCTCAATCAGTATTTCATTCTCACTTTCCGGTTTCAATTATCAACACAATACCACCATGTGTGTAGCATGGCGTCCAATCACGGCCCGATCGGCTAGGCCGCCTTACCAAGGCGTTGTTCCTTTCTTATTAATAATCTCATTTCAATCTTTACTTCACATATATCAATCCATAGGCTCTTAGGGCCACAATTATCACATCATACTTGGCACTAGGCCATATTTCATAACTCACATTCCACATCACTTTCACTTTCAACATCAAACTTGCAATTTATGATAATGGGCACATACAAGAGCAATTCAAGTTATAAGAATAGAGAGGAATTCTCATGATTCGGCATAATAATCACAATTTAAACTTGACTTGAAATCTAGGCAACTTAGCATATAGTTCACATTCTTCACATATCCCCAATTTACCAAGAATAGCACATTGAACACATTGAGACACACCTTTCACATATATTCTTGAAACACCAAATCCTTTGAAATAACAAATATTACATAAATTAAATTCTGGACTTACAACATATGCGGGGACACCATGGGAGCTCAATTTCTAAGAAGAGGGGGTTTTAGCCATACATACCTCAAAGAGCTTTTCCTTAAGTTTCTACAATCCACCGACACCTCTAGCAATAACAATATATAAGGGGATATCGGTAATCGATTAATAATTAGGAAGATCACTCATGGTGTAACTCTCTTAAGAATTTCATCAAATACATAAGTGAAGTAGTCTACAAGGTCTGAAAATGGAAATTCCTTCCTCCCTCAACCAATTTTAACAGGAACTACCCAAATTAGTTCTTTAATATCACATACTACAACTTAGTCCCACATGCATGGCCTATTTCTAATCCTCGCAACATATTTGAACCCTTAACCTCTTACATGAAATCTTGGAAGAAGGACTTACCCGGATGGAGGACAATCAAGTGGTTATCTTCCTTGATTCTTGAAAACTTGAGCAAGATTTTGGTGATTATGAAGCTAGGCTCCTTCTCTCTCTTTCTCTCTCTATATGCTCTCAACTCTCCCTAAAATCAGTACAAAAAGACCCCAAATGAAGCCCCAAAGCCTATATATTAAAATGGGGTCGGGTTATAAAAATAGGAAAAATAAGCCTCCGAAATCGAGTCTGCGGTCGCATAATGGACCGCAAAATAGGAATGTGGGCCGCAGACGCATCGCAAAACCCGGTGCCCAGAACTGGGCTACACTGGTCTAGTTTGCGACCAGATTTGCGGTCGCAGATCCATTATGCGGACCGCATAATGGTTTTGCGATCGTAGAACTGACACAGGATCGCATTTTTCCAGCCTTTTGTAATTTGATCATAACTTTGTGTAGGAATGTTCAAATGACGAATGGTTTGAAGCGTTGGAAACTAGACTCGAAGAAGTTTCATATGATAGGTTGTTCATCACATAAAACCTTACATGTATTTAGATATGCTCGTTCAAAGTGTGGACTTTTGCAAACTCATTTGGAATTTTAGCCTATTATGAAATTTTCCGATTTGACTTAGACTTAGGCCCCTCCTTGGACCCCAAATTACTTACCATAAGACTTATACACTTATTTACCAAATCCAACCGATGCCCATCATGTTAATAGCACATAAAATATTATAATTAGCCTACCTGGCACCACGAAATCCTAAATTACTTAGCGAAATTTTCCGGGGCCTTACATTCTCCCCCACTTAGAATCATTCGTCCTCAAATGAGGGGTAGAGTCTGCCCTAAACGCTTAACATAATATATCTCTTTTCTCACCTACCTCAAGTCCCTAAATTTTGACTAACTCCTGAATTTTTCAGAAATTTCGGCAGAGTCTCCTTTGTAACTAGGCCTATCCATCTGCCAGAGAACCACCAAAACAGCCTAACAACTCATCCACAACTCAACAAAGCACCACAATGTATTTTTCCATAACACTAATCTCACCATTACAAGCGCTACATTTATCATAATGATACCGTAACATGGACTGCACATTTTTAAATCATAACACCTATAAGGTACCTTTCAAATCAAAACCAATTGTTATACAATCAAGCGAAAATATTTTCTTTCCATGACACATTCAGCCTTCAAGGTGGCCTCCTCGACTTACAGGCTTTACCATAACACATTCACGAAAATAATCCCAACCTCCAAACTTATCTAACAAGGATGACAACTAGATACCTTGCATAAGCTAACTATCCATTAACTTCACCTTCAATAGTTTCCACCGGGATGATACACAAAAGGCCTCCAACTACCTTCTTAGACATAGACATGTGAAAACACAAAATATATGGGGAACAACTATGGGGAAACTTCATACTCCTAGTGCGGCCTAATGTGAAATACACTTATGCAACCTTTATTATCAACTCACATAACATCTTCAAGGGAAAATATTGAGAATAACCTGTTCACCCTCCTAAATTCTAGATCTCTACGCGAACAACCACACTAAACCTTTGATGACCTTTAACGATTACACTAAGATGCGCTATCCTGAACTGACCATAAAAATTACCTATAGAATATATGTGATCACACGGGGATGCTCCCTCTTTGACATGTTTAAACCTTCAATACCAAATAGATTTAATACAATGAGGAGCAACGGAGTTCAAGATCGGGCTGGAATTATTCAGGAATCCATTAATGTGCTGAGTAGAGTATTTCACAAGGTTATATGCTGAGAGACACAAAGATTACGACTAACAATACTGACATGGTTAATCATTGTGACGACATCTATTATTAGACAAATGAGGCATAGGGGTAACTAGTACATTGGCAATCATTAAGGAGGAATATTCAAGTACGTGACTCAGTCATCTCCTGGAATGTAGGGAAAATCCATTTATCAAAAATGAGAATGCTCTGGCACCTTGAATGCGATATAGGTTTCAAAATACATGAAGTTGAATTACACTCTTAACGTTAACTGACACAAGGAATCTATGCCACAAGCCCATGAGGATGAAAAGAAGTTGAACACTTATGATTATCATATTTCAAACAGCTTAACCCTTCCTGATAATTGACCCTAAATGAGAGAACTAAAGATACGATAACTTGTCTTCCAAATAAATATGCTTATGATAGGTGCAAAAATCTGAAGGCATCTAATCTCAACCTTTCACGAGTGAAACCGCATAGCTAGGACATCCTACCATAGGGGTGAAATCATGGCAATATAAGCTTGAACTTAAGGGAAATCATTACTTTTGGAACCCATGAGACAAGCCCACGTAGCCCTAGAAAATCGTTAACAATGGCGAGAAAGTACTTAAAACCATTACGGGTTGGTGTAGAATAAGGCCTCAAAGTGTCCACATGAATAAGTTTGAAAGAATGAGACATCTTGATTTATTTATCTGGGGAAAGTAACCTAGGTTATCTAGTCACAGGGACAAGCAGAGCAGGTAAATGGTTGTTAGAAGAACATCTACAAGGAATACCAACAATATTTATTTATTCTAACAAAAGGAGTATGTCCCCATCTTTGATGCTATAAGACTTCCTCTTTGATGCCATAAAACATAAAACGAGTTTTACCATGAGAGTTATCAGATGAAATAGATAGTGGGGCAGCAAAACTAAACAACACCATTTGGAACCAACAAGCTTAAACTGAGTTGAAGACATTAGAAGTCTATAGAAAAGGGGAATTTACCCACTTCCAGTGTCCTTTTTAGAAAAAGGGGCTTGCAGAGTACATAAAAGTGAGGTGAATTGAATCGAATCATATAGTTGGATAGCTAGTCGAGAAAATGAGATAAGATCGTATTGAAAAATATGGAGAAACGACACATGATGCAAGGTAAATGAAAAGAAAGTGAGAGAACCTATGGAAGTAACCTTTACATTGTAACCACTAGGAAGGGTGGTAATATAAGGGATTACGAGAAGCTAAATTTTTGAAAGAAGATCTTTGTATGTAGTCACGTGATGTATAGCTCCAGAATTCAAAAATCCAATATGTTTAGCAACTCTACTTCACAATGAAGCACTACAACACACTTCTACACAACCACCTATTACCAGCCAAATTGGCAGATGCTATAAGACTTGACTGAGAGAAAGGCTTGACATATGAATGTGTTACTAGGTGTATTGCTCCTTGGTCAACCCAAAAGGCGAGAGTTAGACTGATAAGCAGATCGTTTGACTAGCACATGTGTAGATAATCTATTATCGAAAGGAGATCATTCAATATCAGCAATTGCGGCATGCTATCAACCCTTGATGAACTTGAAGTGAGGTGGAAACCCATGTAATTTGTGAAATTTATTAATCCATTGACTAGATATCATGAAGTATTTCCAAATTAGAGCTACTCTTTCTGGGTAAAAGTCCAACCTTTAAGGATAGTGCTTCTAAGGGGGATAGGATTGAGTAGGGATAGTATAGCCGATAGTGAATGAAGCAGATTCATAGCTAAAGTGAGAGGATGAATTGACTTGCCTCTGCCACCCATAATTCTATATCCTCGTTTGGTTATGTCAGAATATAGAAAATCCCAGTAATATCAGATGACCGAAAACTAGTTATCCCGAAAATAAAGGTATTGTTACATCTATCCCATTGTCTCGATTCAGCTGAATTGGCAAGGGAATTCAGGTGGATTACCATCGATAAAGAAAATTTTGTTTCTAGATGCCAATGACACAATTATGATCTTCCTTCAACCATCGAAATTGGAACAGGAAAAATAGGACAACAACCAGGGGGAGACCGGGGATATTGGAGGAATTAACAGAAAGAGGACTAGAGGTTTCTAGGAGTAAACTCAAAAGCCTCATGGCTAGTGGAGCCACTACTAACATTAAAATCAGTTGGATTCGTAGCAAAATAGAGCAATTAACACATAGAGACACTCAAACAAGTATCATGCAAATCCAAAAGAGGAGCGAAAGTACTCATCTTTCTTACAACTAGAAGAAGGACAACCTTCAAGAATAAGATGAACAACAAGAATAAGTAGCATGATCCCGCTGCAGAAATAGAGGCTCGACAAACCCTAGCTTCGATGGAGATTTAGCAATGTCACCAAAAGTAATTGAGCAGACCAAATCCAGAAAATAACTTGCAAGAGAAGAGGGAGAACTCGCCAAGCAAATGAAAATCTTGCCGATTCCAATCACTAGGCGAAAATGAAAGTCTCAAAAAGTAGAGTGAGGGCACTACCAACTAAAGAGGGTGATGACACAAGGCAAGATCTTCACTATGATACTATGTCAACATTCAGACTGAAGCAGAAACTCGAAGAAAAATGGCCTAGGGTTTTGAATAGAGAAGAATGAATGGTCGAGAGCAAATATCTTTTTATTTTGTGCGAAAATATTAGAATTGTCCATCCATTAATTCGGTAATAAGTTCTTCGGGTATAGTCCCTTGTTGAAAGTTTAGAAAGGCATGTCAGAAGTAGTAATTCTATAGTTACAACTCAATTCAAGGACATGATTATAGAGCTCAATGTCATAAGAGATTGCATATAAGAAAATTTGCGGGCGGAGTGGATTCATGAGATAATGGATCTCGTTCAAGGAGTAGATGCATGCAATGTTTTGTGATTCAGTATCTTATCAAGATCATGTTTATGAGAACTTCCCTTAGCGACAAGTTCTACTAATCCCTCCAGGGCTCAATACATTCTTTTAACAAACCTTTGGGCAATCTCCTTCGGACTCAATGGTGGGATCAATCCCTCCTCACATGCTTCAAATTCATGGATTATGGCATCAAGATTACTCATCTTGGGAATAAGACATAGAGAGGAAATTATCTCCCTATCTTGAGCTCTACTGCACGATCTGGAGTATCAAAGAAGGGTGAAATTCCTAAATGTCCAAATAGCCTCCAACTTATAGATGTGGTCGACTATACACCGATAAGAAGGACTCTACTAGACACGGCTCTGAGACATCCTAGGACACTTTAAAACCTTAAGCTCTGATACCAAGTTTGTCACGCTCCAAAACCGAAGGGCGCGACCGGCGCTCAACCGAGCAAGCCCGACTGAGCAAGCCTATTAGGTTTCATTCTATCCAAAATTAATTTATGAATAACAAGGAGATGAACTCCATAAATCCTACTTTATGAGCATTACATTGACAATTTTTATCTTTGTCTTTCATTAACAGTTCAATCATACTTAACCAAATTATTACAATTAATAGATACGAAGGAAACATTCTGCCAAATAACAACATATCTAGTTCAAATTTTTAATACCCGACACCACCCACAAACTGTCTATGGAGCCTCTAAATACAACTGAAGAGTAATATGGAAATGCCGGCAACAAGGCTCCGGCTATATCTCAAAATACAAAGTACATGATAAACAACGATACAAGACCCCGAAATGAAGTGAGGCTCACCAAGTCCGCTGAAAGGAAGATGCATCACTAGTTGCGACCAATACTACCTGCTATAGAAACACCTACATCCATTTAAAGATGTAGCGCCCTCGGCAAAAGGGGCGTTAGTGCTGTCGAATAGCACTAGTATGTATAACTATACACCATCTCATTAGAAAGAACAACCATACAAGAATAAAGAAATCATAAGGATCAACAAAGCTTTAAACAATCACCACATCATCAAACAAAAGGAATCACATAGCTTTCACACAATTTCCATAACTTCAGGTTGGGGCATTCCATATTGTTTCATCATCATTCACAATACCACCACTTTCTTGAGCGGAGTCCGATCACGGCTCGATCGCTAAGCTGCCTCATTTGAGACATATACCTCAATCATTATTTCATTCTCACTTTCCGGTTTCAATATCAACACAATACCACCATGTGTGTAGCATGGCGTCCGATCACGGCCCGATCGGCTAAGCCGTCTTACCAAGACGTTACCCTTTTCCATTAATCATCTCACTTCAATTTTTGCTTCACATATATTAGTTCATCGGCACTTGGGGCCACAATTACCACATCATACATGGCACTAGGCCACATTCCATAACTCACGTTTCACATTATTCCCATTTTCAACATTAACCTTGCCATTTAAGATCATAGGCACATACAAGAGCAATTCAAGTTATAAGCATAGAGAGGAATTCTCATGATTCGGCATAATAATCAAAACTTAAACTTGACTTGAAATCTAGGCAATTTAGCATATAGTTCACATTCTTCACATATCCCCAATTTACCAAGAATAGCACATTCAACACATTGAGACACACCTTTCACATATATTCTTGCAACACCAAATCCTTTGAAATAACAAATACTACATAAATTAAATTCCGGACTTACAACATATGCGGAGACACCATGGAAGCTCAATTTCTAAGAAGAGGGGGTTTTAGCCATACATACCTCAAAGAGCTTTTCCTTAAGTTTCTACAATCCACCGACACCTCTAGCAATAACAATCTATAAGGAGATATCGGGAATCGATTGATAATTAGGAAGATTACCACAGTGTAACTCTCTTAAGAATTTCATCAAACACATAACATGTGAAGTAGTCTACAAGGTCGTAAAATGGAAATTCCTTCCTCCCACAACCAATTTTAATAGGAACTACCCAAATTCGTTCTTTAATATCACATACTACAACTTAGTCCCACATGCATGGCCTATTTCTAATCCCTGCAACATATTTGAACCCTTAACCTCTTACATGAAATCTTAGAAGAAGGACTTACCCGGATGGAGGCCAATCAAGTGGTTATCTTCCTTGATTCTTGAAAACTTGAGCAAGATTTCGGTGATTATGAAGCTAGGCTCCTTCTCTCTCTTTCTCTCTCTATATGCTCTCAACTCTCTCTAAAATCAGTAGAAAATGACCCCAAATGAAGCCCCAAATCCTATATATTAAAATGGGGTCGGGTTATAAAAATAGGAAAAATAAGCCTCCGAAATCGGGTCTGCAGTCGCATAATGGACCGCAAAACAGGAATGTGGGCCACAGACGTGTCGAAAAACCCGGTGCCCAGAACTGGGCTACAATGGTCCAGTTTGCGACCAGATTTGCGGTCGCAGATCAATTATGCAGACCGCATAATGGTTTTGCAATCGAAGAACTGACACAGGATCGCATTTTTCCAGCCTTCGGTAATTTGATCATTACTTTGTGTAGGAATGTCCAAATGACAAACGGTTTGAAGCGTTGGAAACATGAATCGAAGACCTTTCATATGATAGGTTGTACATCACATAAAACCTTATATATATTTAGATATTTTCGTTCAAAGTGTGGACTTGCGGAAACTCATTTGGAATTTTAGCCTATTATGAAATTTTCCGATTTGACTTAGACTTAGGCCCCTCCTTGGACCCCAAATTACTTACCATAAGACTTATACACTTATTTTCCAAATCCAATTAATGCCCATCATGTTAATAGCATATAAAATATTATAATTAGCCTACCTGGCACCACGAAATTCTAAATTACTTAGCGAAATTTTTCGGGGCCTTACATCTTATTGACTTACTTTATTATGCATTGCATTCATTTATACATGTATATTGACCCATGACCAGATGGAATTCTATACGTGTATAGTATATGTATATGGGGTATGGGGAAAGGTTATGGCGTTATATATGCACCACCACTTGATCAGTTGGTATACGTTGATAATTTTGCCCACATATGCCGAGATGATATGATGGGATGCCCACAGAGGCTTGATGATGTTATGTAAGCATATAGATATGCATGATATGACACTTACATGCACATGCATGACATTATAAACGTTTTATGGTTCACAAAGCTATTCAGACTTACAAGTTGAGTACTTTACTCCATATTTCTTTCATGTCTTTTATATACTACTTTTCATTCCTTACATACTCGGTACTTTATTTGTACTGACATCCCTTTTGCCTGGGGACGCTGCGTTTCATGCCCGCAGGTCCTGAAAGACAGGTTGATAGTCCTCCTAGTGGGCTATAAGCTCAGCGGAAGGTGTTGGTGCACTCCACTTGCTCCGGAGTTGCCTATTTGGTCAGTATGATTTGGACATGTATTGATTGGTATGTCGGGGCCTTGTCCCGACCTTTATGACATTTATGTACTCTTAGAGGCTTGTAGACAGATGTCATGTTTATGGATACTTGTATGGCCTTTTCAGCCTATGTTTGGAGTGTGGAAATGTTCATGTCGGCCTTATAGGCCCATATGTGAGATGTATAAGTTTCTATATCATGTTGGGTCATCCTATATATAGTATACCCTTATGTTTTACTCTGGCTATCTCATGACAACCCTTCTAGCCAATTTACCCATGATGGTGTGATAAGAAAGATATGTTACGTTAGTACTCGGTGGGTAAGGCATCGGCTGGCCGCGGCCCATCGGTATGGGACGTGACATTTTAGGTGTAGAAATCAATGGGAAATCATGAAATAAAATCAAATCCAAATAAAAATTGCTTACATCCAATGATTTGGTAAAATAGTTCTTTAAAACCTGCAACTCTCGAAATCTAGGGCTCGAAATATGATAATGTGGGTAAAAGTCCCAAAATTATATCACTTAAGGTATACCTTGGCATACCATTCACGAACGTGGCCAGAGCCTCGCGTTCGAGAAGCACAAATACAACAACAACCAAAAGTAACCCTTCGCGAAAAACATGTCCTAAGATAAATGCGAAGGTCCCAGCCTGTCCAACTACGCGAACGCAATCTACCCTATGCGAACGCGAAGGCATACACCCCTCTTGGCTCCCCCGTTACACGAACGCGATGGCCAACATCCTCTGTGGATGTGAGCCACCTGATCCGAACGTAAAGAAAAAATCCCAATCACTCCCAAATACTTCATCTCCAATGCAATGCACCCATGCGAACGCGAACAACACTTGACACCAGCAACAATCAGCTGCTGCAAAACTCATGGAAATGGTCCGAAACCACCCCGAACCCCACAGGACCACATCCAATCATGCCAATAAGTTCTAATAGCTAATCCAAACTTATCTAAATGCTCAAAACACACAAATAAAATAAAGACCAAGAATCTAAGATAAAACACATGCCAAGCTTCTCTTAAGTTCATTAACTTCAAAACATTGAATCAAGCGCCTGATTCAAGCCTAACCAATCCGGATTAAACCCTTACTTTGAACAAATGTTTCAATGACATGAAGAACATATTCCAACTTCCAGAACAACAATCCAAATCCGATAACCTCGATGTCAACCCCCAGTCAAACGTATGAACTCTTCAATCCAACAAAGTACTTACTTTCGAAAAATAGCACAAAAACATCCTAGGAACCCCCAAATGTAATTATGAAAATATGCCTAAGTCCAAAATCACCATACAAACCTATTGGAGCCCTCAAAATGCCATTCCTGGGTCGATTACACAAAAGTCAACCCTTGGTCAACTCTTACAACTTAAGCTTCTAAAAATGAAACTAAGTGTTCCAAATCACCCCCGAACCTTCCCGAAGCCAAAACAGTCATCCCCACAAGTCACTAAACGCAAAACACACATATAGGAAGCACCGAATAGGGAAACCAGGCTCAAATTCACAAAATGAATGGCCAGGTTGTTACAAGTAATGCGGCTTCAACTCACGATATATCTTTATGACACCTCGATGAATCGAATACCTTAAACTGTGAGCTTCTTCGAGAATCAACTCCCTCAAGTGATCAACATTTGGAGCCAAATTCGGCTTTTCAACCGCATACAGCCATCGCCTCCAATCACAACTTTCCCGCACCACCTCACTGTGTTATGTCCTTCAACACCAACATATGAGGATCATCAAACTAGCAAGCCTTGATGCACTACAACAAAGACGATTGTGCCATCACACAAGCAAGAGCTCTACTTGGCTCGGAAATATCAAATCTCACAAATCTGTTGGCAAAGATCTGAACATCCATATCCAATGGCCTCTCCTCATCTAGAACAGATGCCATGCTACCCATGATCTCTGGCTTCAAGGCATCGGCTACATCATTAGCCTTCCCCGGGTGATACGAGATACTGATATCATGGACTTTTAATGACTTCAACCACCCCCGCTTCCTCAAAGTCAAATCCTTATGCTTGAAGAAATACTGGAGACTCCGATGATCATTGTATACCTCACATAACACGCCATACAAGTAGTCCCTCCAAATCTTGAGTGTGTGCACAATAGCTACCAATTCTAAATCATGAACAGGATAATTCTCTCATGGGTCTTCAACTGACGAGATGTGTAGACAATCACTCTACCATCTTGCATCAATACTGAGCCAACTCCAATATGCAAAGCATCACAATTAATGGTATAAGGCCCTGATTAAGTGGGTGACACCAACACTGCAACTATAGTCGAAGCAGTCTTGAGCTTCTAAAAGTTGTACTCACATTCACCAGACCATCTAAAAGGAGCACCCTTCTAATTCAACTTGATAAAAGGGGTCGCAATAGGTGAAAACCCCTCAACAAAGTGACGATAGTAGCCTGCCAAGCTCAAAAAACTCCGGAACTCTATTGATGACGTAGGTATAGGCCAATTATGAACTGCCTCAATATTTTTAGGATCAACCTTGATACCATCAATAGACACAACATGACCCAAGAATACAGCTGAGTCCAACCGAAACTCACACTTCGAAAACTTGGCATAAAGGTGACGATCCAAATACAAGCGCAAAGAGGGGCATAATAGCATCCCTTATAAATCAATATCGAGCATCATGTCCAATGCACATAACTCTATATTGTCTGCATACTTACCCTTCGTTCCAAAATCCTTACTCCAAATCACGTATCCATTACTCAAGATGTATGTATATGCTAAAAAGTTATAGATAAAAGGTGCACAAGGACATAATAAATATCATACGAATATGTGCTCATGAAATCTCTATGTTACTACAGATAATTAACATATCAAGAATAAGTTCCCATGCCTTCACAATTAATCACAAGCTTAGCCATGATTTCAGAGATGAATAAGAGAGAAAACATAGTAACATAAGTAAAATAAATCATGAATCAAATAAGCATACCGTCAAAACAAGGCATATAATAATCCAATTTTACCCGGTCATGATATAAACTCGGTAAATGCATATATACTCACCACTACGTATATACACTACCCTCAATACCATAAGCACATAGTGAACCAATCAAATCCTAGGAGTTCCCCTCCTAACAAGATTATCCAAGAGACTTACCTCCACCTGGTAGCCTAAAATTCTTCAAAAATGCTAAATCCTCAAAAATCCAACTCCAAATAGCTCGAATCTAGTCAAATATAAGATAATAAAGTCAAACAAAGCCATATAAATCTAACCCAATCAATAAAGATTGCATCTATACTAAAATATAAAAAGTCAACCTGGGCCCGCCTCCTGGAACCTGAGAAAATTCACAAGTCCCGAACACTCATTCCGTTACGAGTCCAAATATACAAGTTTCGTTAAAAACTGACACCAAATAGGGGTTCAAATCTCAATATCACTTTCAAAATAATTTACCAAAAATTTCCAAATTTCACTTAAAAATCAAAGCTTTTAGGTGTATAAATCAATGGGAAATCTTGATATAAAGTCAACTCCAAGTGTAAATTGCTAACGTCCAATGATGTATTGAAATAGCACTTTAAAATCTTCCAATCTCGAAGTCTACGGCTCAAAATGTGATACTGTGTGTAAAAGTCTTAAATTTGTATCACTTAGGGTCAGCCTAGGCATACCATTCGCGAACGCGGTCAGAGCCTCGCGTTCCCGAATCACAACTGCCACTCCTACCAAAATAACCCCTTGCAAAGCATAGGTCCTAACTCAAATGAGAAGGAACCAGCCCGCCCAACTATGCGAATGCGATCTCTAATGCAATGTACCCATGCGAACGTGAACAACACCAGACACCAGCAAAAATCAGCTTTGCAATACTCATGGAAATAGTTCGAAACCACCCCGAAACACCCTTGAACCCCACGGGACCCTGTCTAATCATGCCAACAAGTTCCAATAGCTAATCAAAACTTATCCAAATGCTCAAATTACACATATAACATCAACACCAATAATCCACGATAAAAATACCTACCAAACTTCTCTTAAGTTCATTAACCTCCAAACTTCGAACCAAGCGTCTGATTCAAGCCTAACTAATCCAGATTAAATCAAAACGTTGTACACAAGTTCCAATGACATGAAGAACATATTCCAACTTCTGGAACAACAATCTGAATTCGAAAACCTCAAAGTCAACCCCCTGTCAAACCTAGGAACTCTCCAATCCAACAAATTGCCAACTTTGGAAAATAGCACCAAAACATCAAAATGACATTCTAGGGTCGTTTACAAAAAAGTCAACATTTGATCAACTCTTACAACTTAAGCTTCTAAAATGACACTAAGTGTTCCAAATCACCCCCGAACCTTCCAGAAGCCAAAACAATCATTCCCAGATGTCACAAAAAAACACTCGTATAGTAAGCATTGAATAGGGGAATCGAGCTCAAATACACAAACGACTGGCTAGGTTATTACAAGTAATGTTGCTTTAAGTCACGATACATCGTTATGACACCTCGATGAATGGAATACGTCAAATTGTGAGCTTCTTCGAGAATCAACTCCCTCAAATGATCAACGTTTGGAGCACAAATATGGCCCTTAAGCCACATAACACCATCGCCTCCAATCACAACTTTCTTTGCACCATGCACCTCACTACACCGTTTCCTTCAACACCAACAAATGAGGATCATCAAACTGGCTGTCACGACCCAAACTGGAGGGCCATAACTAGCACCCGGCCATACTTACCGAGTACCAACATACATTTTATCTAACCTTCTTTATTATCTTTTAGGGCTGACAAGATCAATATAAATGGTAGACATGGGTCATGGACAACCAACAATAAAATATGATGGCATGAACATACATAACATGGGATGACTAGACAATCAAGAAACTATATATAAGGTACGAGCTACCACACTACCATGAGAGACTATACAACAAAAACCAGCCGACAAGGCCTACCAAACTATACATGAGTCGACACCTGTCTATGAGCCTCTAAAGGAACATAAGTGTTGCAACATAGCCGGAACAGGGCCCCGACATACCCATAATATCTATAACAAAAATGCATACCAAGACCAAGGCAAGTCCGAAGAAGGGATCTCGCCAATCACCGCTGAACTGGACAGCCTACTATGATGGGGGAGCTGCGCCTGCCTGTCTATCAGGACCTGCAGCACGACATGCAGCGTCCATAAATAAAAGGACGTCAGTACGAATAAAGTACTGAGTATGTAAGGCAGGGAACCATAAGTACGAACAGTAATGTAAGCAGGGATAGAGAATAAATAACCTGTAACATCTGGGTACCTCTAAGGGCTATTAACATGAAATGCGTGATACATATGTATATATACATAAACTTTTAAAACATACGCCTCTTTGGGCATCATCATCATCATATCGTACCCGGCCGTAATAGGCTCGGTAAAAACGTACCCGGCCACGTGGAGCTCGGTAAAATCCAACTGATCAGTGGTTGCACAATAGGTGCCGTACCCGGACGACTATAGCGCGGCTCTGTAGAGTAAAATAGATACATATATATAATGCATGCTCGACTCATGGACTCACGTTCTAAACCTTTCGGAGTGACGTAAGGTCGATATCCTCTGTACACGTTATTAGGACTAACTCTTCACCATGAACCTTATAAGAATCAGGAAGTACCAATAACATTGATAACATAAGAATAAGAGAAGCAACATCAACATCAATCGTTCCATAAGAGGGGAAACAATGTAAGTACTGCTAGCTTCTAAGAGTAGAGTATCTTTGGAAGCTCGTTCATTACATTATGTACAATCGGAGTCGTGCAAAAGAAGGAAAGGGATAGCCTCACATACCTTGTATATGCTGCCCCAATATCAAGCTATGCAATTTTCATGACTCCTTAGTCTACAATAAGAGAAACGATACTATAGTTACCATTCAAGCGTCATAACTATTATGTATCGACCACAACCTATTTTACGATGAAACGGACAGCACCTCCCCTATATATATGACTTCACACAATTCCAAACAATCACCAAACAGCCCAAACAACATCAATAATAATCATATTGAGCCTCCCAAAACAGTCCACGCACAACCAAATCACTTCATACATACGACGGCCACCGTAGTCGTGTCAAACGACCCGGAAATGTTACGAAGAACTACCAGCCCACAACCCTACATCTATATGGTGTTTCTCCACACCCTTCATCCTCCAAAACTCCACAAAACAGTATTAAAACAAGCAGCCCAACAGCAACACAAAACAGTCCACAAAACAGTCCGCTACAAGTGAATAACTCGAACTCACGGCTTCCGATCACCGTCCCGTGAGTTCTTACATGTATAGAACGAATTACCATGAACTCACAGCAGAATAAATGTATGAAAGATAGCAGTAAACTCACCTTAATTGTTGGATAACTCAGCCCTTATCTTGGTTCTTCAAACTCTAGGGTTTACCCCCAAATTGAACTTGAAAGAGAGGGAAAATCAATTAGGGTTTGTGGATAATTTTTGGGAGGAAGTTTGCAGGGGTTTAGGTCTGGTTATTTGTGAAATATAATGAGGGATGTATTGCAGAAGATAAGCCTTTTAATGGGCTCTTTGTCTGACCCGAAATTGCCTCTTTTTGGGCTATCATTTAACCAAGTAGGTGACCCACCTACTTGTCACCTAGCAGCTTGTGCAGTCTCGCAAAAATGTCTATATCTCTCTACTCAAATGTCGTATTGATAAAAGGTTTAATGCGTTGGAAACTAGACTCATAGATCTTCAATTTGGTGGGTATATCACCCCGTAATTCCAAGTATATTGGGAGAAAAGCTTAATAACATTTGACCTAAAGTTTAAGTAAAACTATGAACTTAAGTTGCAACAACTCTTGTCGACTTTTGTTTCATAACTCGTTTGACTTCAAGACTATGATACGGATATTTTATGATTCATATACCTTAAAATACGACCTCTTGAGAGTATTAAGCACCCCTAGGTTTACCCAAAAGTACGGCTGACAACATCCTTGATTCGTTTAACTTCTAATACTTGTTAACCACCCTTATACACCTTTGTATCATTTAAGACCAATAGGATTAATCTCTTATCATCTCAAAGATAATCTCTTCATGGATTTACGTCGACGACCTTATGGCATGAACTAACGTATGTGAATATGGGTTGTAACACTGGCAAGCCTTGATATGCTCGGACGAAGATGGTTGTGCCAAAAGACACTCACTAGACCATCTAAAAGGAAAATCCTTCTAAGCCAACTTGGTCAAACGGGCCGCAATAGTTGAAAATCCCTCAATGATGTGACGGTAGTAGCGTGCCAAGATCAAGAAACCCCGGATCTCTATTGTTGAAGTAGGTCTAGGCCAATTCTGAACTGCCTCAATCTTCTTAGGTTCAACCTTGATACCATCACTAGGCACAACATGACCCAAGAATGCAGTTGAGTCCACCCAAAACTCACACTTCGAGAACTTGTCATAAAGAAGAGGATCCTTTAGTCTGGTGTACTGCTCTCACGTGCTGCTCATGCTCATCTCTACTACGAGAGTAAACCAGAATATCATCAATGAATTCAATCTCAAAGGAATCCAAATAAGGCTTGAATAGTCGGGGCACTAGTCAACACAAATAACATCACCAAGAACTCGTGATGACCATAACGAGTCCTAAAAGCTATCTTGTGGACATCCAAAGCCTTAATATTCACTAATGGAGGCCAGATCTCAAATTAATCTCGGAATGTACCTTGGCACCCTTAAGTTGATCAAAAAACTAATCAATCTGAGGTAATAGATACTTGTTCTTGATATTGACCTTGTTTAACTATCGATAATCAATACACATTCTCATAGGACCACCCTTCTTCTTCACAAACAACATCAACGCACCCAAATGAGAAAGACTCAATCTAATGAATCACTTATCAAGAAAATCCTGCAACTGCTCCGCAAATTCCTTCAACTCAGTTGGATCCATAAGGTATGGTAGAATAGAAATGGGATGAGTGCCTGGAACCAAGTGAATGTAAAAGTAGATATCCTTATCGGGTGTCATGCCTAGTAAATCTGCAGGAAACAACTCTAGGAACTCCTTCACAATCCGTATTGAATCCATAGAACGAACCTACACAATAAAATCTCAAATGTAAGCCATATATGCTAAACATCCATTCTCCACCATATGATGATCCTTAAAAAATAAAACCACCCTACTCGTAGAATGGCCAAGGGTCCCTCTCCACTCTAATCTAGGTAATCCCGGTGTCACACCTCCTTTTTCCTACACCCTTGGAAGGGTATAATAAAGGGAGTTATTTCCAACTTGAAGTGACAATCGAAACGGGATTTATTTCATTAAAAGATTCAGAGTCGCCACTTGGGAGATTTATCGTGTCCCAAGTCACCGGTTTGAATCCCAAATCGAGGAAAGGGTTTGAATCTGTATTACAGTCGCGAACCAGAAATCCGGGTAAGGAATTCTGTTAACCCAGGAGAAGGGGTTAGGCACTCCCGAGTTCCGTGGTTCTAGCACGGTCGATCAAACGCTATATTTGGCTTAATTATTTGATTTTAGTACATGTTCAAACCTATGTGCATTTTCAGAATTTAACCGCTTTTAATTAAATAAATTTTAAGAAAGTGAACGCCGTTTAAGAGCGTGTTTTTGGATCATGTCACATGAAATGCACCCGGATCCTTGACACCTCTTATTCAACATTTTGGGATTTGGATTTGGGTCGCATGAAATGCACACCCGTAGTTAAGAAGGTAAAATTATTAAAAAAGCGCGCCTAAAGTGGCTAGCGTCTTGTTAACTTTGTGGGAGGCCACGAAAATTCGCTAAATGGCACGTCCCGAATTGCTAAAATATTTTTAATAAAGCAATTAAATGAGGGCCCCGCAATTTATATGTTTGTTCAGCGAGGCTCATCTCGTTTTTATTTAAAGGCCAGTCTCAAAAGAGACTACGGTTATCTATTAAGAGATTATCTCTAAAAGGATTTTAGTCAACGGGTCCAAAGCTTATCTAAACTACATCCACAATTAAAAAGAATAAGAATCTTTGGTGTACTTGCTTTCAAATCTGGACCAATAGAAATAACCAGAATTTTCACTTCATGAGCGGCTAACCGGCCTTGGGCTTCATGACAGGCCCAATTTGGACGATTCATTAGAAACAAAATCGGCCCAGGCGTCAGTGACACCGAGAGCCCTAAAACCACTGGACGGGCTGTTAAGCCCAGGATCCTTGGGTCAGCTCAATATCCATGGTTGAGCTTGCACCAATTAGTTTCATAGATTTAAGTAACAACTGAAGGTAATTTCAACTTCAATCAATTCAACAATGTCAATTTAATTCAAATTTGTATTCTGATCAGATCTAAACTAAGGAAGTCCTACAATCAATTAGTGAGCTCAATGATCAAACTAATGTAGCCAAAGTTTGTTGAACAATAGACGCAACACCTACTGTATTACCATGCTATTTTTGATTTCCAAAAGCATCACACTGGAATTCAGACTAACCTATAGAATTATGTGCATACTTGGTTAAATGTGCACACTGAAGTGGATTATACAGATGCAGTTCACACAGTCCAATTAATACAAATTATAAAATGTTCAAATCATCTAAATCTCTACTACAATCCACTGAGGACGCATTCAAATATGAGAACTATATAAAAACCACGATTAACTCCTAATTACCACTTAATACTTACTAACATTGATATCAAACCTAAGCATGCTTTGAATCTAGCAATTCTAACTACAATTATAAAAGCATGAGACGAATTGAGAATCAGTACAGTCCAGACAGTTTGTTCGTTTATCCAAATATGAAACAGAGCTACAATTACACTAAGCAACTACGATTACGCTAAGTAACTACATCTACCAAATTGTTAGCACGTATTGAACTAAATGAATATTGAGCAGCAAACGTTCGTGTATAGTTCTCATTCCATTTTTCAATTTGAGCTACACCACAACTGGTTCAAGGTATGTACCTGGAATTTGAAATAGAACAAGAAGAACGAGGAGGTCAGCAGCAGTTCAGCAAATCAGAGTTCACACCAGCAGCAAACAGGAACAAGTTCAAAAACTCAGCAGCAATTTTAACCCAGAAATAGTCTCAAATGACCCAGTAAACGTTTCACACCAAATCAGGCACAAAACCCAATCAAAACAGCTCGAATAACACCAAATTGACTCGAAAATGAACCCAGAATACTTCTGAAACTTTCATCAGTCCAAAACTCAACCAAAACCAGCTTAATTAAACCCAAAATCACTCGAAATCAACCCAGTGAACCTCTGAAACTTCCGCAAACAGACATTGAACTAGAAGATGTGAATCAATAACTAGAAATCGAGATTAACCTAAAGTTTTCAATGGAACAGTTTTTTTGAATTTTTGAAGATTTTTTGTTGTTTTTTGAAGAACTAGATCTAAGATTTGGATTTGAAATTCAAATTCTCAGCTAATGGAAGCTATGAAATATTTTTGTTTTTGGGGGAAATTCAGGCTGAAAACTTGGAATGAAGGCATTGGATTGCCTTTTATATGGCAAGGAAATGGGTAAAATGTTCTAGATGGCACTCAATTTTTTCCTTCTTAGTTTCACGATTTCATCCACTAGACTTCAATTTTAGCTTGTCTCTCTCAAGTTTACTGCCCCTAAGTTTGGCTGAAATCCTTCACTAAACGTCCTATTCTAAAGCCCTAGGGTGTTTTCTTCTACTTATACAATACTCTATACTACCCTTATTTGTGACTTCTAGAATTTACCAGCTTTAACAACTAACCATTTTGGTGCCCAAAATACCCTCGGAGACCCCTGAATTACTAAACCGGTTCATAAAAATCTATCGGCTATAACCAAACACTAATCTAGCCTAATGACTAAATGAACTAAATGAATTAAACCCATGACACTTACTGATTAAGACCCACACCGGACTAAATAAAACTAACCAAAAACTAACGAATCACATACTAGCAAAATAAGGAATCAAACAATACTAGACAGAATCAATAACAAAAACAAACCAAACACATGCTTCAGGCAAGATTAATGATCAATTGACAGATGAGGAAAGCAAATTTCAAGAATACCGTACATGAGGAAATCTAAACAAGGACTGAAACATGTAAGCTATTATTATTATGTATTAAAGAAAAGATAAATAGATAACGAAAAATGCCTAACTGAAATTCAAAAGACAACCAAGTCCTTAAATTGATTAATCGAGAAAGAGATAAAAAGAAAAACAAGGAAAGAAAAACCAAGAAAACATTACTGGGAGCCTAGACCGGACACTGGAAACTCGATTCGAGCCCCGGAATATAATAATGTTCGTTTCTTTACAAAAAAATTGAAATGTTATTTCAGGACTCAAATCCAATAACTGACGCAAGAAATTGGCCAAATGAACCCCATTGAATTTTAGGGGTTTGCTCGTCCTAAGATTTGGAATTCCGAGCAGATATAAGAGATTCGAGGAAACCCGATTGGAGATTAGGGATGAGGAATGGTGAAGGTGGTTTTGGTATGAATTTGGTGATGTGCGCCCCGTGGGCGGTGGGTGGCGGCGCCTAGGTGTTTGCTATATTTGAAGGCTTTGGCTAAGGTTGAAGGAAACAAGCATGGATTCGAAGATACAGGAGTGGAGGGAGAATATTTGGTGTAATTTGGAGGCAGTTTGGGTTCGCCGCCGGCGGAGACGATTTTGGTGACGGCAGGCGCGGAAACGCGAGAGGAAGTCTCTAGGGTTTTTTTGAAGATTGGTGAGAAGGGGGGTAGGTCGGGTCCGACATTTTATATCAGCGGGTAGGGCTTCTGGACGTCTGATCAATTAACCTCGACGGTCCAGATTAACCT
>NW_017671888.1:100404-169130 GCF_001879085.1 Nicotiana attenuata
CCCAATTCGGAATTCTTATTAAGGAAGCCTTCCTTTTGAGTCTCTTTTTTATTTATTTTCCTTTTCCTTTTCTTTTTATTGTTTTGGTATTTATTTTATTCACTATTTATATTTCCTGATTTTTATAAAATTCTAAATTAAACATAAAACCAAATTGACTTCCAAAATATCATTCAATTCCCAAACACCCTAATTCCTAATTAAACACAAATCAAGGCAAATTAAAACTAAAAATGCATAAAGACCAACTTTGTTATTTCTTTTCTTTTGCTTTTTAAAACAACTTAACTACTAATTAATCCTAAAATATGAAATTAGATCCTAAATGCAAATGTCATGCATATTTTTTATATATATTTTTTATTAAAATGCACACATAAAAATGCAAACAGTTAACAGAAAATAACACAAAATTCACAAAAGTGTAACATAATGAAAGAAAAAAAAATCATTTTGTTTGAATTTTGGGAATAATTCATATATAGGGCAAAAATCACGTGCTAACAGCTGCCCCTCTTTGCCCGGAAACACGAAGAGTTTTCGTGCAAAGATAAGTGAGTGGAAACGAGTGATTTTTGCCCGTTTGAATATTCCGTGTGAAGCATTTTTGAAAAGTTTTGACCGCACCCTGCTTCGGAGGCCTACATATCCTTGGCTAAAAAGGAATCAGGTCAGTGTAGTTCGGGAAGGTTTGGTAGCTGGGACTACCAGGAGCTGTGATTTCACTGCTGTTGCTGCTGCTACTGCTCGCTGACCTCCTTATAACACCATGTCGAAATAAAAAGAAACTAGACTAAGCTATGAGCTATGAATTACAAAAAATCCTATCTATATCTTCAAACTTGATCTTGTATTTCTTGTTGCCTTGTTGTATTGTATTCTCCCTGGCGACATCCTTTTGTTGCTGCCTTGAATTGTGATCTGAGATGTTTTGCCCTTTCTCCAGGTGGCTGCCTGACTGCTGACTACACTTTGAGATGTTTTCCTTTCTCCGGGTGATGCTTGACCGCTGAACTCGAATGTATTCCCTGCTCTCCAAGCGGGTTCCTGATTGTTGTATTGAACGGTATTCCTCTGTTCTTCAGGCGGGCTCCTGATTGCTGAAACTTGAAATGTATGCCTCTGTTCTCCAGGCGGGCTCCTGACTGCTGAAACTTGAAATGTGTGCCTCTGTTCTCCAAGCGGGCTCCTGATTGCTGAAACTTGAAATGTGTGCCTCTGTTCTCCAGGCGGGCTCCTGACTTCAACAAAATAGACAAAAACAAAGAAAATCTCTTGCCCCTGTTTGGTGACTGGGCATCATATTACCAGATATTAATAAGAATTTGAAAACTAAAACTTGAATTGTAATACCTCTGTTCTCCAGGCGGGCTCCTTACTGCTGAAACTTGAAATGTATGCCTCTGTTCTCCAGGCGGGCTCCTGACTTCTGAAACTTGAAAAGTATTCCCTTGTTCTCCAGGTGGGCTCCTGACTGCAACAAAATAAACAAACAAAGAAAAATGTTCTGCCCCAGTTCGGTAACTGGGTACAGCATGTTATCAAATATTAAAAATTAAAAGCTGAAATTGAATTGTACTTCCCTTGTTCTCCAGGTGGGCGCCTGACTGTTGAAACTTGAAAAGTATTCCCTTGTTCTCCAGGTGGGCTCCTGATTGCTGAACTTGAAAAGTATTCCCTTGTTCTCCAGGTGGGCTCCTGACTGCAACAAAATAAACAAACAAAGAAATTTTCTGCCCCAGTTTGGTGGCTGGGAAGATTTGTGAGTTGTTAACAAAATATAGATCACCTAAGCTATTGATGCAATGATGAGAATAAACTAAGGACTTGATTGGAATGTACGTCTCTTGTGAGTAAAACCAAGGACTTTTGACTAGCAAATTCATCAGATTAGGTCTTCTATCTTAAGAGAAAGATTCATCAGACTAAGATTTTAGATCCTAGGAGAAAGTTCATCAGACTAGGTTTTCTATCTCAGGAGAACAATTCATCGGACTAAGATTTAGATCCTAGGAGAAAGTTTATCAGACTAGGTTACTATTTTTGTTATCTTAGGAGAAAGACTCATCAGACTAAGATTTTGATCCTGGGAGAAAGATTCATCAGACTAGGTTTTCTATCTTAGGAGAACAATTCATCAGACTAAGATTTAGATCCTTGGAGAAAATTCATCAGACTAGGTTGTCTATCTTAGGAGAACAATTCATCGGACTAAGATTTAGATCCTAGGAGAAAGTTTATCAGACTAGGTTACTATTTTTGTTATCTTAGGAGAAAGATTCATCAGACTAAGATTTTGATGCTAGGAGAAAGATTCATCAGACTAGGTTTTCTATCTTAGGAGAACAATTCATCAGACTAGGTTATCTATCTTAGGAGAACAATTCATCAGACTAAGATTTAGATCCTAGGAGAAAATTCATCAGACTAGGTCCCTATGTTATCTTAGGAGAAAAGTTCATCAGACTAAGATTTCTATTTGGAGAAAAATCCATCAGACTAGGACTTTTCATCCTAGGAGGAGAAAATGTGAAAAGCAATGGCAGCATTTTATGCACGCTAACAAGACAGGCAAGGGCGAAGATTTGAGAAACTTCCCTTTTGTCGGCTCTCCTCTTCTTCCTTTTCTTTTCTTTCTTTTCTTTTTTTTTTCTTATTGTTGAACCAACTTTCTTGCACTGCTTTGTTCCTGTTTCAAACAAAGAAAACTTGTGAGTTTAAAATGTGGTGGTTAGTTTGTGGCCTTGAACTTTGAGGCCGGCTGCTTCTGCATTTTCCAAGATGACTGATTTCCACTCGAAGACCTTGCTTGTTCCCGATATCCTCTACTTGTTGCATTGCATGAACTGGCATCCCCCAACCCTTATGTCTCATATGAATCCCAAAGCACGTCTATTGCTCTCACTTCGCGTACATGATGTTCTTTCTTGACTTAATCATTAGCCTCGGCCTTGAAGTTGTATTGTTCCTTCACTTGCCTTGATAACTGATTCTCCCTTGGAGACCTTGCTAACCACTTTCCTTAACGCAGAAAATACCTCTGATCCGTTCACCGAGCACCCTCCATCTGATATGTACCAAACTTTTCATGTTTCAATGAAAATACCTTTGATCCATTCACCCCACACTTTTCATTTGTTGCGTTGTTCATGAATTGACAAATACCAAGCCCTTGCATTTCACAATGATCCCAAGGCATGTAGATTGTTGCCAACTCAGTGTGCCTGCTATTTTTCCTGACTTATGACGATTTGATATGCTGGTCAGATCCTATTTTGTTCAATTGGAAAGCTGGTGGCAGATTTTGAAGTCATTTCTCACTTGTTATGACCGAATTGACTCAGGATGAGGAAGTGAACAAGACGAGAGGAACAGAGTAGAGGACAATGGAAAGAGATGATTCCTAACAAGAAAACTACAATGTAGAAACCTATTGGATATGGACACCGACTCTGATGACCTTGACATGCATCTGCAGCCTATCCTGTTAAGCAAATCTGATGTTCAGCTCTTGTTGTACCTTGTCGCCATGAAACTGGGCTTCAATGCTCCGCTTGCCCGATCTGAATCACAATCCTTTTTTGACTTGTGGTGCCCGGGGGTTTTCACCATCAAGCCTCTCTCATTTTTGGTCTTTTTTCTCAACTCACCATCGCCTTATGGTGCCCGTGAAGGTTTTCACCAATAAGACTCTTTCATTTTTGATTTCTCTCAACTCACTTTGCCTTATGGTGCCCGTGAGGGCATTTATCATCAAGACTCTCTCATTCTTCATTTCCCTTGTTTGGACCGGAGTGTTGCCCCTGATATGGTGCACCTCTACTCGCTTGACTCGGCATCCCTCAAAGATTGATCAGAAGGTCTTTCTTTGGACCGTAATGCAGGCTTTTGACAGGGTTAGGAAGAAAGGGTATCAAAGGCTCAAAACAATTCAACATGGGTTCACAATTACAACTTTCGGAATCAAATTTCTCCCAACAACCACAACTTCTGCCACAGTTTCTTTCTTGGGGACCTTTGGACTTTTATTTCGGTGTGACTGAACCTCAGAGAGAGGCTGCCTACGTACCCTTTCGGGATCAAGTCAAACGTAGTTCAGGACATAAAACTACATTCGTTGTTGCGATCTTTCCTTTTCTTCCACTTTTCTTTTCTTTCTTTTCATTTCTTTTCTTTTCCTTTTCTTTTCTTTTCTTTTGCTTTTCTCTTCTTTTTTCTGTTTTTATTTTCTATGCTTTTTTTCTTTGTTTTTTCCTTCTTTTCCCCTTCTTTTTCCTTTTCTCTCCCTTTCTCTTCTTTTTTTCTTTTCTTTTCTTTTGTTTTCTTTTCTTTTTCACTATTTTTCTCTTGTTTCTCCACTTTCTTTCCCCGCTCGGGCTTACGAGTTTTATTATTGATTCCGAAAGAGGGGTATGCAAGAAAATAACCGAGGCTCAAAGAGGTAACAAAGGATAAAGTGTTTGGATAGCAGAACAAAATGCCTTCATCATTTCAATCTCCAAAACATGCCAAGTACAAACTACACAATTAAACAAGCTGAGGAAAACATACGTAACATTTTGATTGCACCAGAATTACTAACCATATCCACACATTGCCTTCTGCATTTGTCAATTACCCATCACCATTGGACAACAATCTCGGTACCGCGAGCGGCCCTTGTAGACTTGGGGCAAACTTGCCTTTGGTTTCAAGCCGATGTGGCATGATGCATTTCCCCAGTATTTCTTTATGTTCCGTCTGACCCAGTTTCACACAATTTGGGCTCGAAGAGATTTCAAGATCCCTCGACTGTCCTTACATCTTCAACATTGTTTTATCGCTTCATTACTAAACTGACTTTTAAAACCAGGCTGAGAATTATGCGTGCATGTCATGTCATCAAAGCCAGCATGAAAAGAATTGCAAAAGGAGAAAGGAACTAGATAAAATGACTAAAAATGGCGGGAAACAGAGAATTGCATTAGACTGGCGGTGAAAGGGTTGAAACAACAAAACAAGCAAACTAGACTAGAGTTACAAACCTTGAACAAACCTAAACAGCACTACACAAGCTACTACGACGAGACAAACAAGACAAAGTGAGAGGATAGAAGGATTTGAGTCACAAGACAATATCCGGATCACAATCCTAAAATAACCCGGACAACAGAAATGACAACAAAATGAACCACCAAAACTCCAAGAAATGGAGCGTCTTCCCAATTACCAAGCACGGCGTCTTAGCCACTGAATTTCACACCAAGATTGCTGGAATTTTCACAAGTCCTCATCACGTTATTCTGAGCAAACTGTTTCTGGGTTTCTTCTGCCGGCTCATTCTCACGATCAATCATACCCATCATATGCGTCTCATTGTGCACAGGAGATGGATCTTGGCCAGTGTTTGTTGCATCTGGATTTTGCACGACAATGTCGCCTGCATCAATAAGCTTTAGAATTGCATTCTTCAGATTCCAACATTTCTCTATCTCGTGCCCCAGGGCACCTGAGCAGTATGCGCACTGTTGAGAGGGATCGAACTTCTTTGGAGGAGGGTTCGACACTTTTATCTGAATCGGCTTCAACATGTCCAATGTCCTTAACCGCTGAAACTGACTGGCGTATGATTCTCCCAACGGAGTGAGGGCTTTCTTCTTCCGTAACCTCTCATTCTTAAATGCTGGATTGGGCCGAAAACCTGATCCGGGGTGTTTTTGGGAAGCTCGCGGGGGTAGATGGGCATTATTTTGAGCTGGGTACTGTGATGTGCGACTTTGGGATTTCTGTGGAGAGAAGTAGCGTCGAGGAAGGTCATCTAATGCACAAGGATAACCACAGGGACGATGTCGAGGCTGGAAGTGTTGATCAGGAAAACCTATCGGATCGTCTTTTCCGTTCCTCTTTCTTCCAACCAAGCTTACTGGTACATTCTGAATGGCTTCCGAACAACTCACGATTTTGCCTGACTTGATTCCTTCTTCCACTAGTTCCCCCATTTTTAACACATCATTGAAAGGCTTTCCCAGGGCCGGGATCAAATGCCTGTAGTAGGTGGGTCCCTGGGCCTGTAGAAAAGCTTAACCATTTCTCCTTCGCTGATCGGGGGACTGACTTGAGCAGCTTGTTCTCTCCATCTGAGCCCAAACTCATTAAAGCTTTCCTCCGGCCTCTTTTCCATCTTAGATAGCGAGGAGCGGTCTGAGGTAACCCTCGATTTGCATTGAAAGTATCGGACAAAGTCTTGAGCCATGTCACCCAATGTAAGCCACTCATCGCCATTTTGACGACCATGCCAGTCCAAAGCTGCCCCAATTAGGCTTTTACTGAAATATGCCATCATCACGTCATCTTTCTCTCCAACAATCCTCATTTCGTTGCAATAGACCCTCAGGTGGGCTACCGGGTCTCCACGCCCATCATACAAGTTAAATTTTGGTACTTTGAATCCTGCGGTCAGGCGGGCGTCATGTGGCACAATCAATTCTTTGCAAGTCATGCTACCTTGACCTCCCACTCTTCGCTTGTCCCTTAAGGGTTGTTCTGTGCTTGTCAACTTCCTGGGTACCTCATCTCGTCCTTCCCTTCCTGTAACCTTTTCATTTCTAGCATGGAGCTTATCCCGGGAGCTCTTCTTGTATGAATCAAAGACCCTGTGGGCAACCTCTGGAGGGTGATATTGGGCATTACGAGCTTTGAATGGGAGTTCATTGTTTGGGGTAATGGATATGATAGGAGGGAAATATTGGGGAGAAGTAGCTGGAGGATGCGTGATGGAGCTACTAGGGTCGTTGGGAAAATTGTGATAAGCGGGTGTATCTGGAGAATATGGAGGATCATCTGGCATTGTGTTGGGAGTTTGGGTAAGGGCAGCATCCAGAAAAATTGGTGGTGTCGGGGGTGGCGCCTTTCCAGTCATCCAAGCTCGATACATGTTTGTCATGTGTTGTCTCAGCATCCGCACCTCTTCAACCAACCCATTATCCTGTTCCACCAACTGTTGTCGAGCACCGGTATCAACCAACTCAGTTCTCTTGTTGTTTGCCATTGCCTTTTGTCCTTGTGTTGTAAAGAAGAGTTACCACTTTCAAACCACAAACCAACCACCTTTTCTGGAATGACATGACAAAATGAAACCATCACGTTAGCGTTAGGGCATTTAACATATTGGTACCCGCACATTTGGGAAGTGGATGCACCTAGGCAGTTAACAGTTCCTATTATGCTTTTGATCGGTCGCATGCGTCATCCCGACCTTTTCATTTTCCTTTATTTGCCAAGCCTTTCTTCTCGTTCTTTTGCTTTTCTCTCTTATTTTCCCTCTTTTGTTCTTTTTCTTTGCTTTGGTTTTCCTTGTTCCTATTCGCTTCTTTCCTCAAAATTGCTTTTCCGCTCTTTTCTTTCCTTTGCTCCCTTTTTATTTTCTCTTGTTCGGTTTCTTATTTTCTTTCTGTTTTTCTTTCTCCCTCTTTTGTTTTTCCTTCCTTTCTTGTTTTTCACCTCTTTCTTTTCATTCTTTTCTCGTTTTTCCTTTTTTTTTAGTTACGGTCGAATCCTATGGAGATTGCCTACGTATCACGACCCCGCGTGAATCAGACCGAGCGTAGTTCGTGAAGAATAAATGTAAAGTAGAAGCAAAATATTTTTGAAAATTTCAATTTCATTGATAGCAAATAAGACTCAAAACAGCTAACATACTCTAATGCAGAAAAGAACTACAGACTCCACCATCCCTATTCCATTTTAAACGAAAATAGAGACTCAATCAACTGACTGACTTTTAACGAAAAGGAAATACAGACTCCAGTAGAAAAGGAAATACAGACTCAAATGACCAACTCTAGTAGAAAAGGAAATACAGACTCAAAAGACAAACTCTGGTAGAAAAGGAAATACAGACTCAAAAGACAATCATGAATACATTAAAGCTCCTGGTGCCCGCGGGACATCGTTCGGTCTCGCCGCGGGCCTATATGCAAGTTCCCCTTATTTTGAATCGTGCTCATCCTGCACATTTATTAAGGTGATTTAATCACTTATCTTGACCTAAAAGAAAAAAACTGACACTATTTTTGTTTAAATTTCCAATTGTAAAACAAACGGCCGGTTTTGCAGTTACGGCCTTTCAGCACTTCCGAAAGGGAGATTTTAAGGCTGTGCCCACAAACCATTTTAAAATGACTCAGGGTGGCTGTTCTTGCAAAAACAGCCTTCTGGCGGCCTTTTGGGGACATTTGGCTTATTTTGACAAGAATGGCGTCACCCGACTTATTCATGACGAAATTAAAAATTTTGGCATTTTTGGCTATTTTTTCAAAGGGGAGGTTGGACCCGATGAGGGTTGCCTACGTATCTCACACCCGGTGAGAATCAAACTGGCGTAGTTCGGGCAAATAAATCTAAATACGTGAAGACAAGACTCTTTCTGTTTTTGTTTTTGTTGGCAAATACACTATTTCTGAAAGCAAGATTCTTTTTTATATTTTCTTTTTCAGCGGCAAATAAACAAAATAATTTGAAAATAAAACTCTTTTTGGTTTTTCTTTTCCATTGGCAAACAAAACAAACTAACTTTCTTCTTTTCCTTTCATTTTTCAGCATTTCGGCACTACTTGGATATTGATTTTTTCTAATATAGGTAATTAACTCTCTACACTGCTATCTTCTCTTTATCTCTTTTTTCGTTTTCAATTTTTCCCAGATATTCAAAGCCGGTCAGCATGCGAGTCCAAACAAATAAATGCACAAGTAGGATGCATCAGGATGGTCCGTTGTTCCGGGTACACCTGTCCTAGACGGACCCAACCCCTGTGTTGAGTCCCCTAAGTCATATGCACGTGATGCAGATAAGCGCTCCTACTAGGGATCCGGCATGGAGTCAAGTTATTCTAGGTTCAAAACCTGGCTATAGGTTCTAGACTGTGTACCCGAGCGGACAACTCGAGTCGAGGAGGAGGCTACGTACCGGGGACCCGCGGGATCGTCCGGCTTAGTAACTTGTCCGGCCTCTTTCTTATTTCAAGGTATGACACTAAAAAAATAGGGAGTCTCCACCAGTGAGCACATCCCCGGAGGTGAGGAGAGAAGGGTTTCGGCACAGTTTATATATACAGTTCACATAATATCAAAGCGGTAAAAGCATGTAGCACATAAGGCATGGAAACATGTAGGAAAATCAAATAAAGCCAAACATAACAATTATTCTAAGCTCGAATTCTTAAACCCTGAACCGAAAAAATGGATTTACAGTCCCCAGCAGAGTCGCCAGAGCTGTCACACCTCCTTTTTCGCTACTACACCCTGGAAAGGGTATAATAAAAGGAGTTTTTCCAATTAAAGGACAATCGAAACGGGATTCGTTTATTAAGAGAGTCAGAGTCGCCACTTGGGAGATTTATGGTGTCCTAAGTCACCGGTTTGAATCCCGAATCGAGGAAAGGGCTTGACTTTGTATTACAGTCGCGAACCAGAAATCCGAGTAAGGAATTCTGTTAACCCGGGAGAAGGGGTTAGGCATTCCCGAGTTCCGTGGTTCTAGCACGGTCGCTCAACTGCTATATTTGGCTAAAATCTGATTTTAATACATGTTTTAATCTACGTGCTTTTAATCTTTGAACCGCTTTTATTATTATTGTTTTAAGAGACTTGCAATATCGTGAAAACACGTCTCAAATCGCGTCACATAAATGCACCCACGATTTTTGACATATTTCGACTTCGTTGGGATTCGGATTTGGGTAACATAAATGTGCACCCGTACTTAAGAAGGTAAAATTATTTAGAATACGCGCCTAAAGAAGCTAGCGTGTTGTCATCTTTGGGGAAAGCCGTGAAGTTTGCTAAACGGCCCATCCCGAATTCTAAGGCTTTTATTACAAACTTTTATTGAGGGCCCCGCAATTTGCATTTTTATTTAGCGAGGCTCATCTCATTTATTATTTAAAGGTCAATCCTAAAGTAAACTATTATTTTCTATCAAATTTGTCTCTACAAGGGCCTGATCAATTAACTAACATTATCAGTAAAGAGCCTTGATGAGCCTGGATATACATTCTGCAACATCCTACTGATTGTACAATTTGGGCCTGTTATTGAAAGAACCAGGCCCAGGAGGTATTATACGCGAATTTCAGCTATGAAGCTGGACAATAACTGTCTGGGCCTTGCGTTTGAGCCCAGAAACAAAGCTTAAATTGAAACAGGATCTAAAAATTGAATTCAACAGATCACCATGCTACAGCCAGTTCAAATCATTTGGTTAACACCTATATTTGCTAGTTTGTCGCTCAAAACCGTCCAAGAGGATAAATACACAATTCGAATTTTTTAAAGGCAAAAATTGAAATGTTTAATGTCAAATTCAGAATCCTACTTTACTGGACTGTGATTTTCTCATTTGTGAATCATCATGCTAAAACTCAAATTTAAATTCAACATCTAAACTAACAAATTTATCTATGATTACGATTATGTATGCACGTATTATACCTACTACCTAATTAAGCATGAAGACTGAAGCAATCTACTATCATTGAACACGATATTTCATCCTACCGAAATTCAAAACAGTCCAAATAGTCCAAGTAGTCTTAATTATACAATTGATTCGAATAAGCATAATACTTTTGAACTAAACAAAACACGAAAAATCAGAAATCAATTCAGGCAGCATTTATCATTTAATTCTTCACGTCTGGCCTACATTGACCTTCACAATCCATACAAGACCAAGGGAGTACCTGGAGGTAAATAAACGACAGAAATGGAATCAGTACAGCAGGTTGCAACAACTTGGAACTCAACAACAGTAGTGAAATCGATCTCAAACCCAGAATAAATTCAGAATAGCCTAGGAATAGGTCACAGAAGAACAAAACCACTAGATAACCCAAAATAACTTGATTGAATCCAAATCCAAGCTTGAAATTAACCCAGAAACAAACTCAATCACATCTATAATCAAACACCAGGACTCTCCAGCTATTCTCTTCTTCAAACTAGGCTAAGGATTCGAAACAATTGCTAAAAAAAACTGAAACTGATCTAAGGAGTTCAATGTAACAGTGTTTTTGAGTTTTTTGTTATATTTTTTGATTTTCTGAGAAGTTTTGGATCTAAAGGAGATTTCAAATTTCAGATCTAGCTTTGAATCTGAAATTCAAATTTCAGCTATAGGATTTTTTTGGGGAATTTTAGAGGTTCCAAAAACTTATTCATGAAGGCCAGGTGCATGCCTTTTTATAGGCACAGAATGAAGCTCTATCAGATTTTCCTTTTGCTTATTAGTCCCTCTTTTAAAATTTAGTTTTTCCTACTTAGCCCTCTTATTCCTGACTTGTTACTCAAGTAAGTGCATTTATTTTCTGAATTCTCATCTTAAAACCCCTTCTAGAATGTTCTAGGCATTTCAGGTTTAGTTTTCCTTCCTTTAAAATACCTATTTTGCCCTCAATTGAGTTCTGAAATTACTAGCCTTAACAGACTGAGCCATTTCCACTGCCCAAACTACCCTTGAATAACCCTAAAATTACTAACCCAACCAAAACCCCTTTACCTTAGTTAAAGTTCTTTGAGGGACTAGAATTATCAGCTATGAACCAATTGACATCAACCATACTGATTAACTCACCTACTGAAATAAAAATTGAAATCAATGAAACGAAAACCATATGTCAAAATAGATTCGAGACAAAATTAAACTAACATCACAAAGCAAGATTAACCAAAACTTAGAACAAAAATCAAAACTAACAAAAATCAAAAACAAAAACTTATGGAATCAAGCATAATCACAGGCATAATCAAACTAGGAAAGCAAACTTATTGAACCATGAATCAAAACTAACCTAATATGAACTAAAACAAACACTAAGAACAGGATCGATTTATGGACTAAAATCATAATAAACCCTAAGAACATAATGCAAATTAATTATGAACAACAATAACAAAATCTGATTGGGCATAACAGTCACTCAAAAGAAAAATAGAAAAGAAAAAATTAAAGAAATACCTAGATTTGAAACTAAAAGAAAACCTGGCCATCCTTGGAATTATTTGGACTAAAACGTCCTCAACCGTGTGTTTCCATGAGGAAACACAAGATTAAGGACTATTATAGTCCAATAATCAACGCTCTTTGAACTTTAACAATTTAGGGTTCCCGAGTTGACCTTCAATCTGAAATTCGAGGGAGCTCAGTGAGATTCGAGGGTTATAGACTATGGATTCGTGAAAAAAAAGATGAGGAGGATATGTGGTGTAAGTTTGGGTTAGTTTGGACGGCGGCACCGCCGTGCACGGTGGTGGCGGCGCCTAGGGTTTGGAAGATTTGAGGCGATTGGCTAGGATTTGAGCCATGGGGGTTTGGGATTTGGAAAGAGGAGGACATGGGGAATCTATGGTGAAATTTTCAGGGTTATTGGGTAAACGCCGCCGGCGGAGACGATTTCCGGCGGCGGAATTGGGCGGAGCCGGCGACGGAGAACAGGGTTGGGTGCGGTGAGGTTCTGAGAGACGGAAAGGGGGTAGGGGGGAGTCTCCGACATTTTTATATTAAAACGACCCCCGTTCTGAGCCGTTGGATGATGAATCCTCGACGGCTCAGATCTATCATCATCAAAACGGCGTCGTTTCAGGCACTGGGGGCTGGACCGGGTTAATTCACGGGTCTGGGCTGGGTAAAATTCAAGTGGATTTGGAAGATTTGGGCTCAATTTTAGCCCAAAAATGGGTGGCCTGATGAGACCTACCTTTGTTATTCTATTTTCTTTTATTGTTATTTTCCTTGTTTTAAATTGTTTTCTCTTTTCTTTATTTATTTTTTGTTTTCATTTTAGTATATATATTTTGTATCTTTCTGATTTTATAAAATGCAAAGAATAAAAATGAAACCTAGTTCATTGCCAAAACTAAGCTAATTAATTCCTACAAGATTGATTAAATCCTATTAAAAGTAAACTCAACCATTAATAATTAAAAATGCAAAAATGGACTATTTTTGTCATTTTCTTCATATTTGCTCTAAAACAACTCAATCACTAATTATTCCTAAATGCAAATGTCGAATGTAATTAAAATTTTTATTTTTCATGTGAATTAAAATGCACAAATAAATGCAATCAATTAACAGAAAATAACACAAAAATTCACAAAATTGCAGAATAATGAAGAAAATCATTTTGTTTGAATTTTCGGGAGTAATTCACTTAGGGCAAAAATCACATGCTCATAGAGGTCTACTGAGCTGAGCACAATTTCTTATAAACTTTATGTAGTAACCTGTAAGACCAAGGAATCCTCTCAATTGCAAGTGTTTTCCCTTAACAGCTACAGCATAACTTGCAAGTGTTTTAGATGATCCTCAAGAGCCAAACTATGTATCAGAATGTCATAAAAAATACTAAGTATGAACTTTCAAAGATATGGCCCAAAGAATTGATACATGAGGAATTGAAATGTTATAGAGGCATTAGTGAGGGCAAAAGGCTTCACCCTAAATTTCCAAAGACCATGGTAAATCCAGAATGTAGTTTTATGCTCATCATCAAATTTCATTCTGACTTGATAATATCCAGATCTGAGATCCACATTTGAGAACACCTTTGATCCATGGAGCTCATCCAAGAGGTCTTCTACCGCGGGGATATGGAATTTGGTTTTCACAGTCAAAGAGTTTAATCTTCTAAAGTCCACACAAAACCTCCAGTATCTTTCTTCCTCACAAGTAATGCGGGAGAAGCCAAACATGAGTGGCTGAGAATCACTGTTTGAGATTTCAGTATCTTTCCATCTATGTTCCCAATGGCATTCTTTTGATCAAATGAATACCTTGTCGCGTCCCATTTTCTCGCAAAAGCGGGATTCGATGCGTGATAACTCTTTTAAAGGAGGTATTAAAATAGAAGAGTCACCACCTAACGATTTTTAAGGTGCATTAGCAAACCTATTTGCAAATAACTTTGTTTGACTAGTCCGTGTCTCCAAAGATCGGGTAAGGGCTCAAATTACCTTAAAGAGAAGGTGTTAGGCACTCTTCGAGGTCCACAACTGTGGGTCCCCGCTAAATTTTAAACTATGCGGATTATGCAATTAAGCTAGGTGATCAGATAAGAAAAGAAAAATTTAGAAGTTGAAGACTTTTATTATAACACATAAGAAGAAATAGTCGGTACAAATCTTAAAGATTACAAGTGTACAACTGTATTGGTCTAAATTAAATGACTAAGTGTAAATAACAAGCATATAAAGAAAGGGAGGGGGTTCCTAAGTTTTTTATCCTAAAGCATCACCCCGTGTAACATAAATAATACTTCGCAACTCCCTTAAGCTAAGGGTTGCTCATATTATTCAGCGGGCATAGACTATCATCTCCTGCTACCCAATTACTATGTTGAAGTTGTTACTTAAAGCCGCTCTAATTCAATTTTAAACAGTATCCTATGCGTGCACTACCCGTCCCATACCTATGGTCCAGGAGGCTTTGGACCTACTACGAGGTGGTTCTAGACTCGACTTAAGTTGCTCAAAAATGAGAAAGCTAGGCGACATTAAAAACAGGTAGGACTTCACGTAAAAACAATTAAAGGCCCAAGTTAGCCTCCACAAATAAACAACAAATGCACGGGTCAGAATAGGCAGTAGATGATTTCAAAATTAGAACTTAGAATCCTATGATTTATAGGTGATTCTATGTTACAACATAATGTGTGCAACATTATTGTTCTAATCGCTTAGGTGAGGAGGCAGTAAACTGTTTGCAAACTTAGAATTATTAGCGCTAATTTTATAAATATGCATTTTAGGCAGGTGACATTGTCCTATATGCATGATTTCTAATAGTCCGTGATTAAGCAGTGAAACAGCTTTGAAAGTCCAGTGTCAACAACGTCGATCCCATAAACAATTTTTAGCGAGTGACAATATTCTATAGGCATGATCTCTAACAATTGACAATCAGACTTGATTTTATAACACCTTACTCTTATAGGCATGTCATCTAGGTAAAGTAGTGTAATGAAAATAACAGGAATAGTTGATTAAAGATTAGTGTCCTATAGTCATGATATTTAGATGGGCAGTACACCGAAAGTAATAGAAGTAATTGACCAATTGATTATTTAAAGTCCTATAGGCATGGTATCCAGGTTGACAAAGCATATGTTATACGCCATATTGGCATGTTGTCTAAATGAACAGTAGTAACAGAGAAACAAATATGGAAAATACCAATGTGTTTGGACAGTGCACAAGTGAGGTGTACATGATTTCTATTGATGTGCAAAAATAAATCAAGTTAAACAAAATAGCACATAAAGCACATAGACTCCGTAGGCATGTTTTCTACCCCTTCATGCAAATATTAGAATACCCCAACCCCTTTTTCATTAATCCCCAAATGTTTGTTTACAATTATTACAGGCCCAAGAAGAAATGATACATGATGACAAATTACAGTATGAACAAACACAAGCCCAATGAAGCAGTTACAAGCCCAATACAGAAATAACCTAGAGATGTCCCCAGGCCTTCAATGGTCTTAATCTTCACACAACAACAAACCTATACACTGCTTACCATAGCAACCCGAGTTCCATACTCAAACCCAATATGTATGGCCAACACTAGGCCTAACGAATAACTTTACTTATCCAAACCATGCCAAAATCAGCCATACAGGTGACAAAATACTCATAGAGTTAACTAAACAACTTAAACACTTAGTTCTTAGAGTTGTAGCTAACAACAACTCTAGCTAAGACATATAAACAGGATCAGGTTAAATTGAAAGGCACACAAGGCACGTATGAGGCAAGTTTATGCTTATAATGCTAGAAGCAAAGTTTTAAGATTGACATGCTAATAAACCATAGGATAGTAAATTATTCCCAAGAGTTATAAAAAATGAAGTATGATTCAGAATTAGCCTAGGAAAACTTAGATAAAAGTCTAGCAAAATCAGACAAGATACAAATAAAGCACAACCATCACATGAAAGTATCCATCATGAAAAGCCCAATGAAAGGAACAACTTAATAGAACAAACTCATGATCAAGAAATTACTTAATGGAACAAGGAATCCCCAGCATGATGAGCATTAATCATAATACGAGAGGCAGTGTCAATCTTCAGAATCAAGATAGGCTAGTATTGAACCTGATACTAGTTGGCCATATATGAGAGGAGAGACTAGTTACGAGGTTTCCTAAGGTCTCAAACAGTGTTGAAGAGCACGGGATTGCATAAGTCCAAGAACTCTACAAGTTGGGCAGGAATGACTTAACAAGGTCTGGTACACATGTATTGATTATTACAAAGATATAAGACATGGCAGGGAACATGCATCAGTTTATAAGTAGTAGGGAAAGCAGGTTCGGGCTAGTAACATGATCAGAAGTTAACTCTAGTGAAATATTAAGTTGCACATGCATAACCTAACAACAATTAGAACAGGTTTTGGGCATGACTCGACTCATCACAAGAGTACATAACAAAGTAAGAGGCTAAAATTCAGAATAAGAAACAATAATAAGCATTCAAACATACACATTAGAGCAAACAGGCTTAAAAAACAAAATCAAGGCAACAAACAGGCAAATTCGATTACTAGAAGGCATAGAGCCTCAAGAAGAGCTTCAGGGCATACAACAACATGTTAATTCATAAAAATCTCAGAGACATGGATATGCAGAACAGGAACTCAAATGAAAATGAAATTGTAAAGGTAATAGGTACTCACCAGTTACAGATTAATGAACAAGTAAACACGAGGAGCAATACTCCAGTGGTCAATAGCAAAATGAACAGTAGAACCCAGGAATCTCAGTGTGTCAGAGTTCCTAAGAGTTTCGAATGAACCTCGGGCAGTGCTCACACTCAGAAAGGTTCGATAGTCGAATTCTGATGGCCTTGGCATTCACCCGGCCAAGAAATTGAGCCTCAGAGTAGTATAAGATGAATACGAATAAGACAATAGTAGTAATTTTTCAGTGATTAAAGTCTGTCCAAAGGGGAAATTGGAGATGGGTTATATAGTGGTAGAAACCGAACCAGCAGATATGGAAAATAATTAATCAAACACAAATAAGGGAAAAAAAATATCACATGCAATCGATAGTAGAACCAGTAAAGGAAAAAAATTGAAATTTCAAACCCTAGTTCGATAGAAATCAAAGAATCGACCAAAGATCTTGGTGAATCGGACCCATATAACCTTGCTGTGATGCATATAGATGAAAACCAGTCAAGATCTTGAGGGTCTGGAGATGATTGTACTTGATTTAAAATCGTATACTTGCCAAATATAGGCAAGTATTATGTGATACCAAAACCGTATAAATAACGGAGAGATCGAGCATATATGGAAGGAAAATCATGGAGAGATTCCATATTAGAACTGGAGTTAGGAGGATAGAGGAGGCAGCTACTAGGTTTTGAGGGGAGAAAAGGGAATAGAGAGGATTCAAGGGTAGCCGTCTCAGAAGAATGGGGCTAGGGTTTCCTGGTTAGGTTAAATAAAAGGCTTGGGTGAGCGAGGGGCGTTGATCTTGAACGACCAACGACCAGGATTTAAAAGATGAACGGGGCGGGTTGTTTTAAACGGGTACCGACCGGGTCTATTAAAGGGCCGTTTGGATTGGGCTTCTGAAGGGTGAAATGAATGGGCCAGATGCCTTGGGCTTGTTTTGGTCCGAAAATTCACCTTAACACTGGGCCATAACTAAATATACGAAATTTTATCAAAAATAATTTATAAAAGAAATTAACAAGTAATAAAATATTATTTATGTAGTAAAGTGTTTGAAAATAATAGATTAACATTATAAAAATATAAAAATACTATTTGGGCACAAATAATGTAATAAAAATATAATTATGCGTAGCGTATAGGCTATTATTGCAAAATTGTGTAAATAACTAAAAATCCAAATATAATTATATAAAGATAAGGTAAAATATTATGAAACATATATGTGGGTGAAAATAATAAATTTGGGCGATTAAGTCATCACAAAATAATTTAAAGGGAAAATTAATACATATTCAAATAATTTAAATGCAAGAAAATTAATTTTAAAGCTTTTAAAAATTATGGAACATTATAGAAAATACTTATATGAACTATGTAAATGAGGTAATAATGCAAAAAATAATATTTTGAAAGTATACATGACATTTATAAAACATGAGGGAAAAATTGGGTATCAACATACCTATAGGGCCTCAAATTGAAAGGTTGAGCCCCAGGTACCAAGGGTATTGAATGATCCCAAGGCCGAGAAGGTGGAAATCCTTTAGGCTCTTCATAAATGTCCTGATATAGCTGCAACTACGTAGTAACTTCTTTAGGAAGTTTTGTTTCACTTGTGGACATAAGAGCTGTATTGAGGATGCAGATAGCAAGCACAGTACCCCAGATTACTTTAGAAACACTTTCTCCAATTTGTCCCCTTCTATTGTAACCAGTTTAGGATCTTCTTGATGACTCAGCAGAGTAACCAAGTGTCACCTCTAAAAAATGATATACCGAGGGGTCTAGTGTATAACAACATAGGGGCAACCAAGTCTAACCAATCCATGCCTAAAACTAGGTCACATCCACCTACTTCTAGCAACCTTACATCAAAACAGAAGGGTTCCTCTTGTATCTTCCCACAAAAGTTAGGACAAATGGCCCCACTGTACATATATATATTCTCCATTAGCTACCTTCACTTTCATTGGAGCATAACTAGGGATTGCCTCCAATCTTAGGACCTTGACTGTTTGTGGATTCATAAAACTGTGAGTAGAGCAACAATCGATCAAGATTGTGATAGGTAATTTCTTAGCATACCCTGAATCTTTATGGTTTTAGAGGAAGAAATTGTCATCCCATAGCTACACATAATGATATCTCACCCTGCTCCTCTTCAGGACTCTCCTCCGTTCCCACCTTATTTTTAACTCCACTACTTTCCCCTTCCTCCTGAATAGCTTGCACTTGCCCCTTCGGTTACTCCACTTCCCAAGAAATAAAATTCAATGTTTTAGGTTTACACTGGTGGTCAGGGTGGTATTTCTCAAGACATCTATAACAAAGTCCTTTGTCTTTTGGTACATCAGAACATTGGTTTGGTTTGAAGGGAAATCTGGCTTTGGGGACCAAAGCTCTGTTGTTTGAGTTATAGGAATTGGTTCCTTGATATGGTATAATAGCTCTGGAAGTAGGTATTGTTTGAGATATAGGTTATTCTGGGATTGGTGAATCTAAGGAGGGTCTTTAAAAAAGGCTTCATAGGACTTAGTTAAGTCAAATGCATCCACAAGGCAAACTGGATTTGCTAGTCCTACTAGAGGTTTTAATTTGGGTTTAAGGCCAGTGATATAGCTGGAAATAAAATGAATATCATTCAAGAGAAGATTTGCCAACAATATATATGAATTTTAGCTCCTGGAACTTCTCCTGATAAATTTCCACACTACCTATTTGTTTAAGGTTGTTAAATTCACAATATCAATGGGTCTCACACTCCCAAACCTCCTACAAACTTTTGCGCAAGCCAGCTAGTCCCATCTTCTTCAGAATATCGTTATCAAACTATATATCTGCCTTGTCTTTCATATGCACAACCACATAACTCATTTTACTTTATTAATGGATCTGATAAATTTCAAAAAAAATGCTCACATTTACAAATCCATACCTTGGGGTTAACACCATTGAACTCAGGAAAGTTTATCGTGGCTTTAAAGGGTTGTAAATGAGGGTCTGTGTTGTTTATAGCTAGTGCAGTGGTTGGTAATGGATGTAAAGGAAGGTTAGTTGCTGGTACAGTCGTAGTGGTCAATGGAACAATGTTTGTAGTGGGGGTTGGAACTGGAAATGATAAGGATGTAACAATAGTAGTTGGTATTTGAGGTGAGTTTGGGTTGGCCATAACGGAGGAAAAGTGAAACCCTTGCCTACAGGGTAGCTACTTGGAGTTGAAATCGGGGTTACCTGAGCCTAAGTGTCCAAAGTTTGCCCAGATTCTTGCACAATCACTGGTCTTTGAGCTGAAGACGCCATTTATCTAGGAGAAGCAACGATTTCTGCCCTCTTCAAGGCGTCGAGTTGAGAAATAATTAATTTCAGCCTCTGGTTCGTCTCTTGTGCTTCCCTTAGCTGAGAAGAAAACTAATTTCGATTGGATTCCTATGATTCAAAATGCCGCGCATTATCCGTAGCCAAGGATTCTGGCTGGGTTTTGAGTTTTTTCATGCCTTCGTTAAGGCCCTTGAATATTTGAGCGTTAGCCATCGTCATCCGCAAGACCCAAATGGCTTTGATACCAATGTCACGAGCTGAGTTATAAACGAGCTCATTCGTAAAGAAATGGAATTAGAGAGAAGAGAGGAAGAAGAAGATATGGTGAAATTGGATAATATTAATATACATCTACCAGCTAAATAGGAATCCAACACTGGATTCTAATGTAACAACCTATTACACCATTGACTAACATGTGTCCCTCCTAGAAGGAATTTTATGAGACTTAATTGTAAAAATAAGAAAATAAAGATAAGGACTAAACTGGTAATAGTACTCCCTGTGTTTCAATATAGATGACACAATTTCCTTATTAGTCCGTTCCAAAAAGAATGACATATTTCTACAATTTAAAATAATTTAACTTTAAAGTCATCACTAAGCTTTTATAACCATATAAATGTCGTGGCCCCACAAAGCTTTTATCCCTTAAGCTTTTAAGACCACAAGTGATCACGCCCAACTATGCCTTATAAAAAGGACAATGCGGTCGTTGCAAATATAATCCGGTTTACAAGTCCGGAGTCGAATCCCACAGAGAATTAACCTATCAATTACCTTTGTTGGAATCACTAAATTCTTTATAATCAACTTCCCCAAACGTTGTAAACAATAGATGATGGTATCTCTAATAACTAAGATTGAAATTAAATAAATAAACAGCTGTAAACTAAATATGCTTGGGTTGTAAACAATAATGAGAAGGTTCTAAGGTAGTGATTTCCCCTATTGATGGAATCCCTTCCGGTTATGTTTCATATAGATTCACCAAAATATCTCTATCAATCATGAGCACTCTTTTTACCGTAAATCTCTCCCGAGTAATCGCGATAAGTTACTACACGCACTCTCCCGAGTTACGCTAGCTACCTTTTTTCTATTACAGCTCACTTTAGATTATACCCAAGGCTTCGTCATTCCTAATCCCGCCTTTAAACCCGCAGTTATAGATCCCTCTTATACTTTGAGAGTGGTGCTGTTCAACAATTACCTAAATATGCACTCTCTTCCGAGTTATGCACACTAAATAGGCACAACTAATTGAGGATCTTGTCAATTAACTACAATAAACACGTAGTTGAACAAATAGAGATTAACTGGCAAACTATATTAACATAATCAAGAAGTTCATCCTTCAATAGGTTCCATCAAAACCTTAGACTAAAGTATTTAGCTACTCATAACAACNGCCACAATCCGTTCGACGTACAACAATGTGTTGAACTACTTCAACAAGTCTGCGAGTGAGATATCCAGCGTCTGATGTTCGTACAGCAGTATCCACAACTCCTTTACGGGCTCCGTAGCAAGAAATGATGTATTCTGTTAAAGAGAGTCCTTCGCGTAAATTGCTTTGAATAGGTAAATCAATCATTTGTCCTTGAGGATCTGACATTAATCCTCTCATACCTACTAATTGATGTACCTGAGATGCATTTCCTCTAGCTCCCGAGAAAGACATTATATGAACTGGATTAAAAGGGTCAGTCATCCTAAAATTAGGATTCATTTCTTGTCGCAAATATTCACTTGTAGCATACCATATTTCAATGGATTGACGTAATTTTTCTACCGCGTGTACATTCCCATAATGATGGTGTTTTTCCAAAATCAAACTTTGTTGTTCAGCATCTTGAACTAGCCATCCCTTAGAAGGTATTGTTAAAAGATCATCAATTCCTAATGAAATGGATGTAGCAGTAGCTTGTTGGAACCCCAGAGTTTTTACTTGATCCAGGATATGTGATGTATATGCCATTCCGAAGTGATCTATTAATCTACTAATAAGTCGTTTCATGGCAGTTCCGTCTATCGCTTTATTGTGAAAGACCAGATTGGCCCGTTCTGCCATAAGTACCTCCATATTCCGCTGAGTAGAATTCGACAATGGGTTTGAGTCGGTGATTGTAAAACTTCCTTTGTTTGATCTTGATTCGCGTATAAATTCCGGAACTATGGACCTAGCTGAACCGGAGAGCCCCGAAGTCCCACGGGTATCATAGAATTACGTTAGGTACCATATGAATAGGCCCGAGAAAACCCCTGTATAGCTTCTTCGATTTCTCGATAAAGAGCAATATGACCAACAGTGGTTCGAATGTATATAAAAAGGATTTGTTTTTTTAGACTTCTTACTATTAGATAGTGTCCATAAATCTCATAAAAAGTACCTAAAGATTCATAGTGAACTTCGATGGGAGTTTCTCTTGAAGCAATAACGCGTTGATCTATTCGCCACCGGAGCCACAAAGGACTATCTAAATTGATTCGTTTCTGCCGATAAGCCCCAATTGCATCATAGGAATTAGAAAAAAACGGTTCTTTCGTATACTTATAGTGACTATTGTCACTTCTTTTTTTATTTTGATAGTTTCTGCGATTACATGGATTATATCTATTTACACAAATACCTCGATGATTTCCGCTCGTTAATACATAGAGTCCAATAAGCATATCTTGCGTTGGTACGGAAATGGGATCCCCAATAGCCGGAGACAAAAGATTCATATGAGAAAACATAAGTAAACGGGCCTCTACTTGAGCCTCCAAGGATAAAGGTACATGAACAGCCATTTGATCTCCATCAAAATCAGCATTGAATCCCTTGCAAACTAATGGATGTAAACAAATAGCGCGCCCCTCCACTAAAACGGGCTGGAATGCCTGTATGCCTAATCTATGCAGAGTGGGTGCTCTATTCAGCAATACAGGATGTCCCTGCATAACTTCTTGTAAACAACTACTATTTCGCTTTGCACACACACGGGGCAAGTTCTATGTATCGCATGCAAGCATAGAATACGTGTATAACCTCACACACACTTGGCATATAACTCAATCCAACTTAGTTTGTCAACACATTCACATGAGTGTTCAAGCAAGACAGGGTGTGCAAAATTAAGGCATAAGATTAAGAGTCTACACATGAGCCTAGGCGTCGCACCCTCAAGTTCGTTTTAAGTATTTACAGGTATGTACACCACGGGATGCATTCTTGCCCAACCCATCTTAGCCCAAAAGAGTCCTAAGAGTCCTAAAATCTATTAAAGGAAAATCTACCTAACCTGGTTCAAGAAAAACCCTTGGAAAAGAACCGCGGTCAAAAGAAAAAATCTTTTTGGCTTTTTGATTAGACTACTTCCCTCAAGAATACTGTCTAGGTGGTCCGTCATCAAGAAGAGTCTCCTACCTTTTCTATTTTTTTTATCTGACTTTAGCCCTCAAGAGACCCGTCGACAAGTGTCCGTCGTTGGGCCAAGTCGGTTACATCTAAGCTACATACACAACAACACATATATACACTAACAACACATATATACACTAACCCAAGTCTCCCACCCCACACATAAAGAGTATGGCATGTCCTCATGTCATAAAACAATTTAAAGCACAGAGGGTAAGAGGACTTCCCTGGTCATCATTCGGAGTCAGAGACGGTGTTGGGATCCACGTGATAGGCTCTCCTTAGAGCACGGAACCAAGCCATCACCCGGCTCTCAGACCTGGCCTGCCGTCTAGACATGGCATCCAAACGAACATACAGGCTATCCATAGAAGTGCGAAGTTCTGCCACGTCTTCCTCCACATAAGTCAACAAGGGTCGCCTGGAGTATGTTCTAGAGAACTCCGCCGCAGTTTGGGGTTGCCGTGAGGATCCAGCTGCATCATAAGACCTCCTGGGTGGTGCCATGGGTGCTGGGTCGTCATCATCATCGTCTAGGTCAATGGGCGTAGGTAATTCTCTGCCCACTTTGATCTTGGAAGCTTTGAAAGCTGTTTTTGGGGGCAAAGTGCCATCCGTAGGATTGACTGGGACATCAGCCAGCAGACATAACCTGGTCACCAGGGAGGGGAAGTAAAACCCCTTAGTCATCAGTGGTGACCGGAGGATCATTTCATCTCCAATGATTTTAGCAACATCCACGTCCTTCCTGGTCACGAAGCACCAAACCAATAAAGCCCGCAAGCTGTTCACATCTGTTATGTTGCCCGTGGGCAATAACCTGCTGCAAATCATAGTGAACAAGCACTTAGCTTCCCATGATAATGACTTGGAATGCAGGGTCACGTTTTCCTGTATCCAAACTGGCCGACCCCCTGAGCATATTGACTCAATCAGAGTGTCCCAATCGACCACTGGAGAACTATGGTAATAATCATTGTCACCCGTGAAGGGAGGCAGCTGCAGGACCTGGCGAATTTTATGTACTGAGGCATCTACCACTTTGCCCCGTACAACCACAGAACGATACATATGTTCCGGGCAGTTCGGCGTAGAACTCCCGGACTATCATTGGGTTTGCCGTATCAGGTTCATCAAACAAGTACTCCATCCCCTCCGGTGGATTTCCTCGTACATGTCTGGCTTTTCGACACGGAAGGCAGCCCTCTCAATACCAATTTCCGGCACAAAGCTTTTGGTGGCTTTCGCATGAAACCTGTCCTGGGCCTCCTCGGATGTGAACCGGGTGGCATCATAAGTCGGGACGTCGGAAGTGCTTTCCGAGTTCCTACGCTTCTTTCGGGCCATAGTACTGCAATCAATTCATCATAACCATCAGGGACAGTCAAACATGTGCTAGTCGGATGGGTACTCAGACTTCGCCACCCGCTGGCACAAAACAGTTACCCAAAGTGGACAACATCCACTATTGTCCCCACACCACCTATCAACAATACAATTCCTCCATATAAGACCCCCCCCTCCCCCCACAAGCATCCACCAATAAATACCATTTAAGTACTACCACCACCCACCCCACACAAAAATTAGCAATACACTCCCACATCGACACAAATCAACCCCAAACACCATGACAACACCAAACTTTGGAGTCCAAGACCATATTGCAACCAAAAGCAAAAATTCTATACAATAATCACTACATAATACAAAATAAATACAACATAAGGAAAAGTAGAACAACTTACTTGAGGACTACCGCGGAGTCTTGAAAAAGAAAAAAAAGAAAAAAATTTGGGGGGGTTGTGGCTGGGTAAGGGGGTGGGGCGTTTTTGGGTTATGGGAAGAAGAAGAAAGAAGAGAGAGTAGGTTTTGGTGAGAAGAAGAAGACGAAGGGGGAAAAATGGAGAAGAAGAGAGAATTTGGGAAGAAGAAGAAGAATAGGAATGGAGGAATTGAGAGTTCGGGAGGAAGAAGAAGAAGAGGGTTGAGAGAACTTCGAGAGAATGGGGAAAAGGGGGGCGGAGGTTTTGGTTGGGGACGGTTAGTTTAGGTTAGATTAATGAAAGGGAGAAAAAGAAAAAAAAAAAAAATTTCTGCGTTTTCATACCTGGGCTCGTTCTGGTCCACTGCGGTCCTGCCGCGGTTACGCCGTGACCGCGGTGGGATAACTTCAGAGAGGGGTCACGACCGCGGTCCTACCGCGGTTACGCTGCGACCGCGGTGGGATAACTTCAGAGAGGGGTCACGATCGCGGTCCCACAGCGGTTACGTCGCGACCACGGTGGGATAACTTCAGAGAGGGGTCACGACCGCGGTCCTACCGCGGTGGACCCGTTACTGGCTGCCTATTGTTGGGGTTCTGTTCATTATTTTGCCCCTTAGGCACTATTTTTACCTCTTTTAATGCCTACCTTACCCATGATATGTCCAGGCTTGTGATGCAACGCCCTCCACACTAACCTGCATATATACAGCATGTTAGAAATTCTACTAGCGTGAGTTGCCTCCCATGAAACGCCTGATTTAACGTCGCGGCACGACGCAACACGAGCGCAAGATTCGCTCAACCTCTCTCTCTTTTTTTTATGATATTACAAATTTCATTTACAACACATTCGTGGGTTGCCTCCCTCGCAGCGCCTGATTTAACGTCGCGGCACGACGCAAGTGAGCGCATCGACCGCGGTGGACCTGTTACTGGCTGCCTATTGTTGGGGTTCTGTTCATTGTTTTGCCCCTTAGGCACTATTTTTACCTCTTTTAATGCCTACCTTACCCATGATATGTCCAGGCTCGTGATGCAACATCCTCCACACTAACCTGCATATATACAACATGTTAGAAATTCTACTAGTGTGGGTTGCCTCCCATGAAGCGCCTAATTTAACGTCGCAGCACGAGCGCAAGATTTGCTCAACCTCTTTTTTTTTATGATATTACAAATTGCATTTACAACACATTCGTGGGTTGCCTCCCATGCAGCACCTGATTTAACGTCGTGGCACGACGCAAGTGAGCGCATTTAAGGCTCGCTCGACCTCTGAGGTTCAGTCAGGTGGATCTCAGACCCTTCCTTTGGTTCGTTCATGCCCACATATAGTTTTAATCTCTGGCCATTGACTCTAAATGTACGAGAGTCTTTCTCGGCGGCGATCTCTACTGCACCTGAAGGGAATACTTCAACCACTCGAAATGGACCAGACCATCTTGACTTAAGCTTACCAGGGAACAACCGCAATCTTGAGTTATAGAGCAATACCATGTCCCCAGGTTTGAAATGTCGCTCAACAATGTTCTGGTCGTGCAACCTCTTCATTCTTTCCTTGTACAATCTTGTGCTCTCAAAAGCAAGATGTCTGAACTCGTCAAGCTCATGCAACTCAGTGATTGTACTTGTCCCTGCAACTTCAATATCTAAGTTCAACTGCTTCAATGCCCACCACGTTTTATGTTCAAGTTCCACTGGCAGGTGACAGGCCTTTCCAAATTCCAATTTATATGGTGACATACCAATTGGTGTTTTAAACGCAGTCCTGTAGGCCCAGAGTGCATCATCTAGCTTTCTCGCCCAATCAGTTCTTGTGGCGTTCACCGTCTTGGTTAACACACTCTTGATCTCTCTGTTGGACACTTCCACTTGCCCACTAGTTTGCGGGTGATACGGAGTAGCCACCTAGTGGCGTACATCATACTTTGCAAGCAACTTTTCGAAGGCTCTATTACAGAAGTGAGTGCCCCCGTCACTGATAATTGCTCGTGGTGTCCCAAATCGGGTGCTATGTTCTTTTTCAAAAATCCCACCACTACTCTTGCATCATTAGTGGGTAGCGCAGTAGCTTCTACCCACTTGGACATGTAATCCACAGCAACCAGTATGTATTTATTTCCAAAGGAGCTGACGAAGGGACCCATGAAGTCAATCCCCCAGACATCAAACACTTCCACCTCTTGAATCGGGTTCATGGGCATCTCGTGGCGACGGGAAATGTTTTTAGTCCTCTGACATTCATTGCAGCCCTTCACCCATAGGTGTGCGTCTCTAAACACTGTTGGCCAAAAGAATCCGGCCTCAAGCACTTTCGCAGCTGTCCTGACCCCTCCAAAATGTCCTCCATATGCCGATGCATGACAAGCCTGCAAAATAGAAGATTGTTCTATCTCGGGGACACACCTCCGGATCATATTGTCAACACATATTCTAAACTGATAAGGCTCATCCCAATAATACATGCGGCTATCACGATAAAATTTCTTTCTTTGGGCAGATGAAAGGTCATGAGGAACTATACCACTGGCTAAGTAATTAGCAAAGTCTGCATACCATGGCGCTTCCTCAAGATTAGTAGCGAGAAGCTGCTCGTCTGGAAAAGTTTCCAGGATCTCTTCGACCTCGATTGATTTTTCAGCTCCTTCAAGTCGTGATAGATGATCAGCGACTTGATTTTCTGTGCCCTTACGGTCATGAATTTCAAGGTCGAATTCTTGTAACAGCAGCACCTAACGAATCAGGCGCGGCTTAGACTCCTTCTTTTCAATTAAGTACCTGAGAGCTGCGTGGTCAGTATATACAATTACCTTGGAACCAATCAGATATGATCGAAACTTGTCGAAGGCAAACACCACGGCCAACATCTCCTTCTCAGTCACAGTGTAATTCAGCTGGGCTCCACTCAGCGTTCTACTAGCATAGTATATTGGATGCATCAGCTTGTCTTTCCGCTGGCCCAACACTGCCCCCACTGCATAGTCACTAGCGTTACACATGAGTTCGAATGGTTGCTCCCAGTCGGGGGCAACTATGATAGGTGATGTGACCAGCCTCTTTTTCAGCTCCTCGAATGCTACCCTGCAATCTTCAGAAAACAAGAAAGGGTGATCTTTTTCTAACAACTTACAAAGAGGGTTGGCGATCTTTGAGAAGTCTTTTATGAATCGCTGATAGAAACCGGCATGCCCGAGGAAGCTTCTGATTACTTTGACTGAAGTTGGAGGGGGTAGCTTTGCTATCACATCTACCTTAGCACGATCCACCTCAATTCCTTTGCTTGACACCCCGTGTCCCAAGACTATGTCCTCTTGTACCATAAAATGGCACTTTTCCCAATTCAGAACCAGGTTAGTCTCGATACACCTTTTCAGCACACGAGTCAGATTTATCAGGCACTCATCAAATGAGTTCCCCACCACTGAGAAGTCATCCATGAACACCTCCATTATATCCTCTACCATGTCAGGGAATATGGCCATCATGCACCGTTGGAATGTGGCGGGTGCGTTGCATAGGCCTAAGGGCATCCTCCGAAAGGCATAAATGCCGTACGGGCAAGTGAAAGAGGTCTTCTCTCTGTCCTCTGGTGCAATGGAGATCTGATTGTACCCGGAGTACCCATCCAAAAAATAGAAATGTGACCTCCCTGCCAATCTGTCTAACATATGATCAATAAAGGGAAGTGGGAAGTGGTCTTTCCAGGTGGCTAGATTTAACTTTCGATAGTCCATGCAAATTCTCCAGCTCGTGACGGTTCTTGTAGAGATCAATTCATTCTTATCATTCTTAACTACTGTCATGCCACCCTTTTTCGGAACACGTTGAACCGGGCTAACCCAGCTGCTGTCAGAAATTGGGAAAATGATTCCCGCATCTAACCACTTGATTACCTCCTTCTTCACCACTTCCTTCATATTGGGGTTCAGCCTTCTTTGGTGTTCCCTGAAAAGTTTGTGTCCCTCTTCCAGTAGAATTTTGTGCATACATTAGGCGGGGCTGATCCCCTTTATGTCTGCCATGGTCCACCCAATGGCAGTCTTGCACTCCTTAAGTACCTGCAATAGTTGTTGAGCCTGCACATCTACCAAACTAGACGAGATAATAACAAGTAATGTGGAGTTAGGTCCAAGAAATTCATACCTGAGATGGGCGGGCAATGGCTTCGATTCCAGCTTTGGTGGTTCTTCGATGGATGGCTTGGATGGAGGAGTTTCTCGATTTTCCAAGTGCAATGGCTCAAACTCTAGGGTCCTATCCCAGAACCCTCTACCCTCTAACGCCAACACCCATTCCGCCAGATCCTCTCCATTTACCTCATCCAAATTCATTAGACATGCAGCAAGGGGGTCCTCAATAGTCAGCCTTTCATCATCAGTCTCTACAATTACATCCACTGCATCAATAAGAGAGCAATTGGCGAACTCACTTGGTCGCCTCATAGATTTTTGCACATTGAATGTTATTTCTTCATCGTTCAGCCTCATCTTGAATTCCCCAGTCTCACAATCAATTAGAGCTCTTCCCGTGGCCAGGAACGGTCTTCCCAAAATGATGGGAATCTCTTCATCCACCTTACAGTCTAGGATCACAAAATCTGTAGGGAACACAAATTTCCCTACCTGAATCAGCACATCGTCTAGGATTCCAGAGGGTCGTTTCACCGTCCTGTCAGCCAGCTGCAACAACATAGAGGTGGGTCTAGCTCTTCCAATGCCCAACCTCTTATAAATTGCTAGGGGCATAAGATTGATGCTGGCCCCTAGATCACACAGTGCCTTAGCAAAAGCAAAACTTCCAATAGTGCATGGAATTGTAAAGCTCCCTAGGTCAGATAGCTTTTCTGCAATTGGTCGAGTCACCACTGCACTACAGGTCTGAGTAAGAGTAACTGTGGCCAAGTCTTGAAAATCAAACTTTTGGGACATCAAGTCCTTCATCATTTTTGCATACCCAGGCATCTCCTTCAAGGCTTCAATCAATGGTATATTTACCTGGATTTACTTCAGCATGTCAAAGAACTTCTTGTATTGCTCCTCCTTTTTGTAGTTAGCCAACCTCTGGGGAAAAGGTGCAGGGGGGTCTCTTCTTCCCAATCACTTGGGACTGATCTTTATCAGCTGCTACCTCAACTACTGGCTCCTGGACCGTTTCAGCTTCCTTCTCGGTCTCATTCTGAATGTTATTTTCTTCTTGAGCAGGCTGGACTATCACCTCTGTCAGTTTCGTTGATTCATCCAGCTCGATGGGCATCGGTATGAGTGTCTCAGCCTGTCTAGCTTCTCGAGCCCTTTCTTGCTCTACATCCAGATCTTTGCCATTACGTAGACTCACCGCCATCAGCTGCTTCGGTCCCTGATCTTTTGGATTTATCTAGGTATCTGCCGGTAGTGTCCCATGAGGACGATTGTTCAGAGACATCGAAATCTGGCCCACCTGTACCTCAATATTTTTGATTGTTGCATTATGTGCATTGACTCTCTCATTAATTTTAGCATTAGAGCCAATAACCTGCTGCAACATTGCTTCAAGTCTAGCAAACCCATCATCCTGCCTTCCACCATGTTGCTGCTGAGGTGGGTGATATCCCTGCTGCTGATTCTGATTATTATATCCCTGTGGTCGTGGGTAAGGTGCCATATTGTTGGGGGGTCTCATACCTCCCATGTTCCCAGTGTTGAACTGTGGCTGTGCTGGCCTGTACTGCTGATTTTGTTGACCCTAATTCTGACCACCCTGTCTCTGGTCGCCATAATTAGACACATAGTTCATGTCTTCAGGGTAGTGATGATGATCGTGTTCTGCATTCCACTGATTACCAACTGGCTGACTAATGCACGATGCGCACAAGCCCCCATTAGTAGTATCAACAATATGTACCTGCTGTTTCTGCCTTGACTCTTCTACCTTTTTGGTGAGTATGCTCATCTGTGTCAATAAGGTAGCCATATTTTCAGCCATAGAATTGGATGGATCTAAAGGCACTGAGTGCACCACTGGAGTGATAGGTGCATTTCTGGTTATCCATCCCGAATTCTGTGCCATCTTGTCAAGCAGACTCTGGCCATCTCTCCATGTTTTGCTCAAGAATGCCCCACCAGCTGAAGCATCAACAATTTTCTTTACGCTATCTGACAATCCCATGTAGAACCGTTGCCCCAACATTAGATCCGGAACACCATGATGTGGACATATGACCAGCATCCCTTTAAAGCGCTCTCATGTTTCATGCAAAGTTTCCATCGGTCTCTGTTTAAAGCTCAAAATCTCATCAATTTGTTGAGCATTCTTGTTGGGTGGATGGAACTTGTTGTGGAATTGCTTGACTAGTTCATCCCACGTTGCTATAGAAATTATGGAGAGTGAATTCAGCCAAGTCTGGGCAGATCTTGTCACTGAGAATGGAAACAATAACAACTTGATTGCTTCCGAAGTTACATTGGGTTGCCTTTGGGTCTTGCAGATAGACAAAAAATTCTTCAAGTGCTGCTGAGGATCTTCAACTTGTGACCCCGAAAATAGTCCCTTATTCTGCAACAAGTGCAACATGTTATTTCTGATTTGGAATGACTCAGCCTGTATCTGCGGGACTACTATCGCTGTGGATAGATTCTCAGCTGTGGGTTGTGCCCAATCATAGAGAGCAGCCTCTGGCACTGGCGCTATTGGTGCTGGTGGGTTTTCCTGGTTATCTCCCATGATTGTTTCGAATTGTGCAGTTGTTGGTTGTTGTTGTTTTGTCGGTTGGCCCGATTCAAAGCCCTGAAAAATTTCTCGGGATCTGATAATGCTTCTAATACTTCACCAGATCTCGATGAGTTTCTAGGCATGCACCTGTGCAACCAAGTTAACAAACGTTAAAATTTTAATGTAAAAATTGGGTATAGAGAAAACTGACTACACTAAGAATTTTTGTACTTCTTTCAATTGTAACTGATAACACCGTTAATTCCCCGGCAACGGCGCCAAAATTTGATCACGCCCAACTATGCCTTATAAAAAGGACAATGCGGTCGTTGCATATATAATCCGGTTTACAAGTCCGGAGTCGAATCCCACAGAGAACTAACCTATCAATTACCTTTGTTGGAATCACTAAATTTTTTATAATCAACTTCCCCAAACGTTGTAAACAATAGATGGTGGTATCTCTAATAACTAAGATTGAAATTAAATAATAAACAGCTGTAAACTAAATATGCTTGGGTTGTAAACAATAATGAGAAGGTTCTAAGGTAGTGATTTCCCCTATTGATGGAATCCCTTCCGGTTAGGTTTCATATAGATTCACCAAAATATCTCTATCAATTATGAGCACTCTTTTTACCGTAAATCTCTCCCGAGTAATCGCGATAATTTACTAGACGCACTCTCCCGAGTTACGCTAGCTAACTTTGTCTATTACAGCTCACTTTAGATTACACCCAAGGCTTCGTCATCCCTAATCCCGCCTTTAAACCCTCAGTTATAGATTCCTCTTATACTTTGGGAGTGGTGTTGTTCAACAATTACCTAAATATGCACTCTCTTCCGAGTTATGCACACTAAATAGGCACAGCTAATTGAGGATCCTGTCAATTAACTACAATAAACACGTCGTTGAACAAATAGAGATTAACTGGCAAACTATATTAACATAATCAAGAAGTTCATCCTTCAATAGGTTCCATCAAAACCTTAGACTAAAATATTTAGCTACTCATAACAACATAAAGATAAACTACGAAAATATTCATCATGGAAAATTGCAAGAAAAAGAAGAGATAAAGAACTATGATGTTTTTGGGTGATCTCTCACACTTGTGTTTCTTGCCCAAGAACTCTCCAAAATAAATCTGACCTAATGTGGCCGAATTCCTACTTTTTATAAGGGTTTTACATCAAGTTTTCCCGACTTGACACTTTAGTCCCTGGCTTTTTCGCGTTCTGCCGCGGTCCCACCGCGGTTACGCCAGGACCGTGGCCAAATATGTCCTCTGAATCTGCAGCTCTGCTCTGCTGCGGTCCTACCGCGGTTACAGTCTGACCGCGACAGGCCAAGTTTAGCTCTGCTTTTGTCTCTTCACTTGGTGCATTTCGTGGGCATTGTTTGATTGGCCTCCTTTTCTCCGTAATTGATCCCAAACTTGCTCCATCGACTTCATTCGTTGGATATAGCCTGTAAAGCATGAAAAACACTAATCAGAGCATTTGGTTATCACTTTTTACCACAAAGCTATACAAAAATATGGTTCTTTATGGTCCAATTATAGTCTAATTCATCTATTATCAACAAGTTTCAAAATCTTTTTTTGTTCTTGTTAAATTTCGTGTGAGTCAAACTATCTCATGTAAACTGAAACGAAAAGACTAAGGATCTCTACTAACTAAGCTTAATTCGTGACACAATCACAAAAAAACATTGGGTCTTCAGCTTTTTATCGCACATATGAAGAATATAGAATACAGTAATCTTATATTAGTGCACCGGTGTTGCTATGCTCAAATTAGAGAATACAGTAAGAAGAAAAGACAAGAGCCGTGTTTCTTTAGGAACCATAGTTTCTTTGTATTTGTCATTAATGGCCCGTTTGGCCAAGCTTCTAAAATCAGCTTATTTTGAAAAGTGTTTTTTCTTAAAAGTACTTTTTGAAAATGTGCTTTTGGTGAGAAGTACTTTGTGTATCAGCTTATTTTGAGAAGTACTTTTTCTCAAAAGTACTTTTATGTGCTTTTGGCGAGAAGTACTTTGTGTTTGACTAATTAATTTGAAAAATACTTTTGAGCAGTAATTAGTGTTTGACCAAGCTTTTAAAAAATGCTTCTAAGTGTATTTTTCTCAAAAGTGCTTCTAAAAAAAGTGTTTTTGGAGAGAAGCTACTTTTTCTGCTTCTCCAAAACTGCTTCTGCTTTTCCTTAAAAGCACTTTTTTTACTTCCAAAAGGGCCAAACACCCCAATTTTTTTCTAAAAGTGATTTTGGCCAAAAAAAAAGTACTTTTGGCAAAAAAAAAAAAAAAAAATTCGCCAAATAGGCTATAAATCCATTATCCATGAATTTTTTTTTTGTGGCAGAGAGGAGTTCTCAGACATACCCCACCACAGAGACACACTACTCCTATTAGTTCATCTCTCTATTGAGGTGTTCCCCCCATAAGCCATAGGTCCAATGGCCACCGTATCCCCCAAGTTAGCCACCGGCATTCTCCACATCCCATCTCACCCCCACCCTCACCACCGTAAACCACCTTCCCTCTTCCCTACAGCCACCAATAACTTCAGTTCATTCACAGCCAACAGTAGTAGTAGCAGCATTAGAAGTAGCAATCCTAAGGTGAACAGGCTAACATGCAAGGCTACAGAGGTTTCAGTGGCGGAGGGGTCATCGGCGTCGGGCGGAGGAGATAATGGGAAGTTCAATTGGGTGCCAGTGGTTCCGCTGTCAGCACTGCCGAAAGGAGAGAGACGTGTAATTATACAAGATGGTGAAACTATACTGTTGCTTTGGTATAAAGATGATGTTTTTGCTATTGAGAATCGTTCCCCTGCTGAAGGTGCTTATAGTGAAGGCCTCCTTAATGCCAAGCTCACTCAGGTCACCTCTCATTTTCTTTCCTTTTTCTAATTTATTACTTGCTTCATTTGATTTCTAGCTCTTAATTCTTTTCCACAGTTATAATTTGTTTCCTTGCTGATGCTCTCTCTGTGCCAGTTTACTCTCTTTGTTTGGGTAATTCAGTTTTTGATCTAACCATTTAGAAGTTAGATGAAAAGCTAACTTGCATAAATTAAGGCTAACTACATAACACATTTAATAATCTTGTTTAAAGATCAATTCCTGGAAGCCAGAGGAGACAACAATTATGGGTAGGAAGGAGTATTTGATTTTGGATTATAATTTCTATGTGGAATGATCACAATTGGTTGCTCACTTTCAGTCTAGTCAATGAAACATTGTGATTAAACAAACACCATTTACTAATTGCTCCTCTTTAATGCTTCGTTCGTGAAATTCTGAAGTTTTCTTGTGAGCCATATCTTGTGACTATAAGCCAATTCAAACACAACTTTGGGGCTAGTATTAAGGCGTAGGAGGTTCCATTTGTGCTACAGTCTGCATGATGATTGGTGTACGGGTGCAAAATCAGTTGAGTCTGTATTGGGGAACTCAAGTTAGTGAGCTTGATCAAGACTAGCCTATGGCCCTTGTCATTTAGATTGATTGAGCTGGTTGGTGTTGGTTTCTCTATGTGAATGCTACAAGGGAAATGACAATTTCCTAGATGCCTATGGGGGTAGCTTTTGTCTTAGGAAAATAACTATTGCAAAACAAAGTGTAAAAAACACCAAAGTTAGGCTCATTTGAACGATTATGCGGTGAATACTCTGTGAAAGCTTTTAGTGTAGTCTTATTTGACGATTTTTAAGCATCTGGTATCCATATTCTTCTTACCCTTGCTGCTATCCCAATGTAGCAGTTCATTAGTGATTGAAAAAAGTCAAAATCTTTATCTAATGTGTTAAGAAAACATGTACTTTGTGCCTAGCTCAACCTCAAAAGCCAGCTCATAAGTAAGATTTGTCCTAAACTAGACTAAAACCATACCTTTAACAATTGTGAGCCTCTAACACTCTATGCATTCTTGGATGGACCCTGGTGCATGAAAAATATAACATGGGAACTAACATCAGGAATGGTCTAGCTCAAATATCATGTTAACTATAATTGACCTTGAACACTAGTTCAACCTCAAAAACCAGGCTTATCGGGTGAAGATTTTCCAAAACCATATAAACAGACTACAACCCCATACACCCATGTTGGACTCTAAGAGAATGCTAGTTGCCATGAATGATATATTTGTCATGGAAGTTGTGGATCTTCTCTGAGGGGCCAAGTACGAGTAAGTGGAAATCTTGTTTACTTTTTAGGAATTGTTTTCGTTCATCATAGAGCCCTCTTCCAACAACTTTCAGTCAGTAAACCAAAATTCTGCACAGCAATGGGTTTGTGCATTACATGTGCATAGATGTGTTTGCAATGCAAGCTTTATTGGAGTACCTTTGAACATCTAATTTCCTTTCTATCTACTTAATATAAACTGCAGAAGAAACTAGCAAATGAATTCATATTGTTATTAAGCACGTGACACGGGAATAAGTTAAACTGATATGCACATAATGCACGTGAGGGGCACATAGGAGCCTGTTATTTTTTTGTAAATAATGCCTTTGAGGGTACATTGGAATCTGTTAATTGATACTATGTAAATAATCATATGGCTAGTTTGTTAGGTTGCTAGAATGGTTGTTATAACTGCCTTCCGAGCAAACTTCTATTGAGCTTTCATTGAAGGCGGGGAAACTTCTGTAGAGCTTTCACTGGATTTTGGAATTATAATGCAATTTCTATCTTCTCCCTCGATGCTATTCTCTGTAATGTTCTTCGCTGTCAATTCAATTAGGATCTCTGGGCAGTAATAATTCCATTCCATGTTCCTTAGGAGCACCACATCTGTGAATTTTGGTTTGAGTTTGTATTACTCCTTTAGGACTTTAAACATACAATTGATGAATGAGCGGATAATTCTTGACATATTACACACTGAAAAAAAAAAAGTTAAACTCTAAAGTACTCAAAGGTGTGGCCTAGTGGTTAATAAAGTGGGTGGAGAACGATGAGCTCAGGTTCAAATCCGAGCAGAGGCAAAAACACTTGGTAGTTTCTTCCCATTTGTCCAAGCCTTGGTGGACATACCTGTCACCTGTATTAGTGGGATCTTGCAGGTACCCCATGGAATTAGTGAGGTGCGTGTGAGTTGGCCGGAACGGTTATAAAAAAAGAAGAATTTAAACTCTTAAGGTTTGCTGGTAAAGGGAGTGACTGTGTAAATGTCATGACATGACTAGCATTCTGTTCTGATATAACTTTTCACCGTAAAAATATAAAATCTTCTGAAATTCTAGTAGAGTTTACAAATTTATGGCAGTTTATATGTGTCGCTGAAAGCCTGAAACTTACAAGTGCAAATTGATTAGACAACAGATGAAATTGGATATGGTGAAAAGATGACAAACCATTAATTCATTTCATTTACGTAGAGCTAGCTTCTGCTTGAACATTGAAATTCTATATTTTGCAAGATTATACAACTAGCCAGTAGCCAGGATGTCACCCTTAGGAATATTGTGGTTCTACTTTAACATATGTTACTAAATTAAGGTGCTACTACAAAACATAAAAATGTTTGCTTATTTGAATTCACTGCTGCTTCATGGAACCTCCTTTTCATGTTATGTTGGAATTCCTGTTATTCAATAATTTGATGTTATTCTAGATGTCTTTTAACTGTTTATTATCGAGTGGCTATTATTACAATAATGATGTTCATGCTTCACATAAATTGTGCATTTTTCCATGCTAACAAAATGCACATTCTTTCTGAATTCGATAATGTAAAAGCGCATGAATCTCAAATTCCTGCAGGATGGATGTATCGTGTGTCCAACAACAGATAGCACATTTTATCTGCAAAATGGAGCCATCAAAGAATGGTACCCCAATAATCCTGTGTTGAGAGTCCTTACTCCTGCCTTGAGAAATTTGTTTGTTTATCCTGTTAAAACAGACAATGAGAATATCTATATTAGCATGAGAGGAGGCGGAAAAGTTGACTTATCTGCAGAGATTGTTTTCAGTGGAAAGGCTCAACCTGGTGTCACAGCATCTGATGTCAATGTGGACGAGGTAATAGAACCAACCTAATCTTGTTTAGTTACAAACTCGTCCTACATTCTGATCTGATTCTTCTTATTGGATTTAGGTAAGAATGGTTATCGACGAGGGTCAAGAGGCCTTTGGATTCACTGGAAGGAATGAGCTGATAAATGGAAAAGCAGCAGTAATTGGTTTCCTATTGCTATTGGATTTTGAACTCTTGACCGGTAAAGGTCTGCTCAAAGGAACAGGGTTCTTGGACTTCATTTACTCAGTTTCAGAAGCTTTCAAATGAAACCATTTCGCTAATGGAAAGTTTTCCTACTAAGTACACATAGATTCTTACTCCCCCTCCCTCTTTTTTCACTTTCCCTGTTTTTCTGACAAATTTGCTTTTGTTTGAAATAAACCAAAACAAAGAATGTTGATCGTTGTATATGTTGTCCAATTTTATGGATTAGTGAATTATAGACCATTGAATTCCAGCTGAAGAATGTAGAAATCCTCCTGTTTTGTCTAATATTAAATATGTGCCTTTGAGTTGGAGAATTTTTTTGTCCGTCTTCCTTACTTTGTTAAACTGTTTTCCTGGTGGTTTACCCTTAAAATTTGATAAAAATTAAACTTATAATGTGGTTTTAAGGAAACGTGATTCCACCTAATACCAATTGATAAATGTAAAGATTAGTAATAGAAATTGACTACGATATAAAGCAAATCAATGTTGAAACGTAATTCAGCCCTCGAACTAGAATGCCTTCGAGCTGATCAGTACCAAATAGTTAAGAAGTAAGCAAGCTGATGAACAAGAATATAAATTAAAGAGAAAGTGTTATATTGCTTTGATATCTTAGAATGTAAGGTGTCTACAAAATGATTAGAACCCTCTTTATATAATAGAGGAATCCTATCTATGGTACAATTCTAATTACGAAAGTAAATTTCATGATTAGCCTAAACAACCGCCCTTGATTTGATCTGTTTCGGGATTTTCGCCATGATCTTGGACCGATCACGGATATCCCGCTTTTTTGTTATTGTGCTTTGCTCGAAGTCTGCCCTATTTGGTCTCGATCGCTACTGGCCTCGATCTCGATAGGCACCCCGATTCTCGAACTCGGTACCTTGTCCTCGTGCTCTCGTCTAATCTACTACGAGGCCGACCTTCGATGCAATTTCCTTGTCTCGATCAAATAGTAAAATCGGGTAGGCCCGGTTTTAACCGTATACAGATATTCGTTTTTTGGAGTGTAATGAGAAGACACGAATTGAGCCTTCGACTTTGTACCTCGACCTGTCATGACGTCATCCTCGTGATGTAAGCGATGGAAGTGACTGAAACGTCCCGTCGGTACAGTTCCCCAAGTCATTAATGAGCATCAATTGGTGGTCGACCACATGTGCCTTTGAACCGTCGCCATGAATCCCTTAAATAGGCCCCTTCTCTAATTGATTGAATCTTTACTTTCACATTCTTCTAATCTCTTAAGCTTTTACATCTCTTAAGCTCTTCCTTTCTTCATCTTCAGGGTTTGTTGCTAATCCCCTTTCTAACACCAACTCCTGTCATCTCCTTCTCTCTTTAAACTTACACAAAAATAGCAAAAACGTCAAAAATTGCTCCTCAAAAGGGAAACGCCTCTTCATTGCAGACGGCCGTTGAAAAAATACCGGTGGAACCATGCCCTGAGGAGTGCATTCCCGGTGGGTGTGAACTTACTTCTAACTTCTAGCTCGAGAAAAATTCGTCGGTTCCTGGTCGATGCGAGCCAATGTTGAGATATATGTGCTCGATAACTGAGAGTTTCCTTAAGCAGATAAAGAAAGGCTACAATTGGAGAGGCAAAGAGGTGGTGATTCTAGCCCCCGAAGAAGACATCACTAACCATGTGGAAGGGTTTCTAAGTGTTTGCACTTACCTTTTCACCTGGGCCCTCTTGATCCCGTCATCGTCGATTTTTGCCGTCAATATCAAATAACCCTAGGTCAAATCCATCCCTCTTTTTGGCAGATTGCTATTCTGCTTCGATTTTTTGCGAGCAAAGTCGAGGGGATGTCTTTCACCCTCGACCATCTCATCAGGTTGTATAGCCCTCGTCTCTATCGAGGCGGGTAAAAAAGACTTCAGTGTCGGGCTACCAAGGTGTTGTTCTTAAGCATAGATGAGGACAAGGATCGAGGATGGATGTGTCGGTTCGTTCGAGTGAAGACTTCCGACCTAATCCTGGCAGACAAGATGCCATTTCCCGAGAAATGGAATATGAAGCGTAAGTACAATCCCACCTATAGTTTCCATTTATTGTTTTGTTTCCTTTGCGTCTTCTCATCGACATTCCTTTCTATGATGTAGCGGTCTCTTGGATGCCCGGTGCAATTCCTAACCTCAAGAGCTGGGTTCGGAACCTGGCTTCGACCTTTTCGTATGCTGAGCGCTCATGGCGTGATTTGACAAGGGGCCGATGGGAGGCCAAAAATCATGGTAAGCCCCTTTTCACGTATTTGATAATTTTCGCTGAAATGTTTCTTTTCATACTGACTTGATTTCCTTTCGTACATGCCTCGGACAAGATTCTGTCATGAGGCCCCCCGTCCGGGGGAGGGGGGGGGAAGAGGTTTTGCCCCCGGCCCCGAAACCGGCGAAGGATAAAAAGAGGAGATGGGTCTCGACCTCTAGGCACCCAAAGCCTAAGAAAAGTAAGGCTCGTATGCCGAAGAAAGACACCGTCGTCCTGCCTGCAGAGGTAGTTCAGCGGCTAAGAGAGGAAGAAGAAGAAAATGAGGACGACGGCTCCGAGCTGGTGGCCAGAGTGAAAAGGAACAGTGAGGCCCCAAAGGCCTCTGAGTCGGTAAGGGTTGGAGAAATTTAACCTCGAACCGAGGGGGTCTTGGAAGAGGACCCGGGCAAAGTCCCCTAGTTGTTGGAGACTGAAGATGCCTCCCACCGAGATGAGCAGTCGGCGGGTATGCCCAAAGGGGCTGGCTCCGAGGCCCTTCGAAATGAAGAGAACGCCCCAAGTGATTTACTTGGGGCAATAGAAATCGGAGACTCCCAGCCGCTTCCTTCATTCTCGGAAGGAGAAGTTCGGGAGGCTCAGGGCATGAAGGCCCCTCAGGTAGAAGGCGCCCTCGGAAGGGAGGACCTTTTCCAAGGTTGATTTGCCGGGGTCGACGATGTTGCTGGCTTGAATGACTTGGACGTACCGAGGAGGAGCTTGGGCGAATCTTCCTCTAGTTTTAGATTGACCAGCCAATTTCCAGCCCCTAGTGTTGATCCTGAGTGCAAATGGACTATCATTATTACGGTCCCGGAGGATGCACGAGTTTTTGCCGCCCCCGTAGGGGTGGCCAGTTACCTTCAAGGTCTGGTCACCGAGGAAGATCAAGCTCTGATGGACGAGGCGGGAGCATCATGTCTCTTCAATAAGGCCCAACAAGCTTTGAATCGGGTAAGCCCTAACTTTCTTTGTTAACGCCGGTCTTTTTACCTGTGTTTTTCTCTCCTTGCCTAATTCTTTCCCTTCTATTTTTATAGGCGTCGGTACTTCATCATAAGGGTTTCTTTAAGTCTCGAAGAGAGTTTAGCCGATACGAAGCTAAAATTCGAGGGCTTACCGAGGAGAAAAATGCTCTCAGGCTTCTCGGTGAGTAAAAAGAAAAAGAAATCAAAGGTCTCCGAGCTGAGTTGGCCGTGGCCCAGAAAGAACAAAGTGAACTGACCGAGAAGGTAAATAAAGTCTTAGATGCTTATGGCCTCGGTTTGGGAGTGATGGCTAATGATTCAATCTCATAGGTCCAGGGGCTGCATGAAACGATCGTGCAACTCCGATGAGAGGTATATGAGGTGAAGGCGGAGACTTCAGTGTGGAAGCAAAAGATGGATTGCCTTGCCTCGGAGAAAGAGACATTTTGAGCTCAGTTATCCTCAATCGAAAGCCAACTCCAAGGCATGAAAGAGAAGAACTTGGAAGAAGCCAAGAAAATTGAGGAGCTACAGGCTCGGTTGGACATGGAGATTGTAGCGGCGAAATCTGAGGCTGAGATGGCTAAGGCCGATGCTGAGGCGATTGTGGCTGTCTACTGATCTGACGCTGAGGCCGCTCAAGTTCGAGCAAAAGAAGTTGCCAATGCTGCTCAGGCTCGAGCATACTGGGTTGCCAAGCATGTTAGGTGCCAATCTCGAAGAGAGACTCTTGAGGAGATTCACGCTCTGGCTTCGACCTTGCTGTCGAGATCGAGAATGCAAAAGAGCTTGAGGCTGAAGCCAAAGCGTTGCTCTCTTCTGATGATGATGACTCCAGAAGTGAAGAAGGCTCTGAGTACGAAGATGTTTCTCCTGGAGAAGATTAAGTTTTTTGGGTCTTTTTGTGAATTCCGATCGAGCCATGTTGCCCTTGTAAATAACTTTTTTATATATTAAACGTCTTTTCTTTCCCTTTTCGTTCTATCTTTACTTTATTTTATTTATGCCTTATGAAATTGCATTCATAGGTTAGAGGTTCATGCAATTCTGACCGAAGCAGAACTAATGTCGAGTGAGTACTTGCTCGAACTCGAAGTAGGATAACCTTTAGGTCATAATAAAGAGAGGATGGTCCCTCGAACATAAAAATAATATGGCCCTTAGGCCTTTTAAGGTTAGGCCAGTATGGCCTTGAAAGAATGGCTTTTTCCCCTTTTCGGCTTAAAAAGTTAATCGCATAAAAATTTATTATGCCTTAGCACGAGATAAATCTGTATTCGTATTCCACTATTTTCGAGGGCTGATGATTTTGAAACCTTTTGTTTCGTAATGCCTTAGTGTGAAACAGAGAACACGGTTCAAGAGTTCGAATAATTTGGTACCCCTTAGGGTTTTTGAGGGTTGATGTGATCGAAACCCTTTGTAATTTTGCCGAGGGTAGCCTTTTTTTTAAACTGGTTTTATGAAAATATTCGAAGGCCTGTTTTATTACAGAATTCGGACGTCTCCGAACCGTATCAGTTCGGCCGTAGACCTTGACTTGGGAGTTGCCTCTTGGGCTTGATTCCCGATTATACTTTGAACTTGTTCGAACCATCAGCCCCCGAGTAGGGTGGCCATGGCCTATAAATATGAGGGTTGCCTTTTTAAGGTGTTACGATCTCGAGATTTTAATAATTTGATTACGTCGATTTTTCGGACGGCAGTCCCCGAGTATGGGGTAAGTTGTTTGAGCTTCAGTTGTGGTCGGCCCTTAAGCCTGCTTCCACAATAGGCCAAAAGTATGAAATTGTAAAGTAAAAATTTCTCTAAGGCAAGAAATATTTGACAAGGAAAAATACTTCTCTCAATAGATTATACATGCGTACATGTTTGCCTTTAGGGCTCGAGTGATCGAAATGGACACGGTTCATTTGACCGTTTGGCCCTTACAAAGTTTTACCTATCGAGACTCTGTTGACATGAAGTACCTTCCTCATAGCAAAGTTAACATCCGAGGTTGATGCCCCTTAGTATTCGAGGTTGAATGTGAAGAAGCCTCGGATACTGTTGAGTTGCTCTAAGTTAGCACAAACAATGGTTGCCTCATTAAAAACCTCGCCGGAAAAACCCATTTGGGACAAAAACCGATCTAAGGAAAAAAGAGTGCAACGCGTACTTTCAGACCTAAGGACTTTGTGATGAAGGATCCTTCGATATCTTCGGTTGAACACCTGCAATTGGTTAGTATAAAATATAAATGAAAATGGAGAAGGTCGTACCTTAGCAGTAATATCGTTTGAGGAGTGATATATTCCAATTGTTTGGTAATTGCTCGCCGTCCATCGTGCCAAGTTTGTAGGATCCTTTTCCGACGATATCGAGGACCTAATACGGTCCCTCCCAGTTCAGGCCAAATTTTCCTTCATTTGGTTCTCGAGTATGATGGTGACCTTTCTCAGAACTAAGTCCCCAGTATTAAAGTGTCGAAGAATGGCTCTTCAGTTGTAATACCTCTCGATCCACTGTTTCTGCGCGGCCATTCGAAGAGGCGGCTTCCCGTCTTTCATCTAGCAATTTGAGGCTCGTATTCAAATAGCCTTGTGGTTTGACTCTTCCGTTGCATACCGAAATCTGAAGCTAGGTTCCCCGACTTTGACCGGGATCAGAGCTTCGGCACCATAGACTAAAGAGAATGTTGTTGCCCCCGTACTGGATTTCGACGTTGTTTGATACGCCCAAAGGACTTCGGGCAATATTTCTCTCCATTTTCCTTTAGCTTCGTCAATCTTTTCTTCAGATTTTTGATGATGGTCTTGTTTGTTGATTCGACCTGTCCGTTCCCACTAGGAGATACGGTGTTGATAGGATCCTTTTTATTTTGTGGTCTTCGAAAAACTTTGTCGCCAATGAATAGATTTTAATTGTCGCATACGATCTCGCCAGGCATTCTGAATCAGCATATAATGTGGTCCCAGATGTAGTCTATGACTTTTTTTTCTCTAACTTTCTCGAGGCCTGTGCTTCAACCCACTTAGAGAAATAGTCAGTCATAAACAAAATAAATATAGCTTTACCTGGGGTCGATGCTATAGGGCCGGAGATCTCCATCCCCCATTTCATTAAACAAAATGAATTTAGATTTACCTGGGGCCGATGGTAGAGGGCCGGCGATATCCATCCCCTATTTCATGAACGACCATGGGGATAGGACTGAGTGGAGTTGCTCTCCGGGCTGTTGGATCACCGGCGCATATCTTTGACATTTGTCGCACTTTCGAATAAATTCTTTAGTGTCCTTTTCCATATCGGAACAATATTATCCTGCTCTGATGACTTTGTAAACCAATGACTCGGCACCGGAATGATTTTTGCAAGAGCCCTCGTGAATTTCCCGTAGAACGTAGTCGGTGTCTCCTGGTCCCAAATATTTCGCTAATGATCCATCGAACGTTCTCCTATACAGTGTTCCATCCTCGGCCAATTTGAACCGTGCGACCTTCATGAGTAGGGTCCTCGATTCTTTAGGATCCGATGGAAGCTTCCGTTCTTTAGGTATTTGATTACTTATTCCTCCAATCCTAGGTTAAACTTGTGGAGTTTATTTCGGCATGTCCTTTTTTGATTACTTACCTTGAAAGTTGTACGACAGTCCCCGAGCTAAGTTCATCGTCTTCGATCGACGACCCCAAATTTGCAAGGGCATCGACCTCGCTACGTGTTGTAGTGTCCATTCTTTGAATCGATGTAGAGAAACTTGTAGTTTGTCTAAGTACCTCTGCATTCGATCTTCTCAAACCTCGAAAGTTCTGTTGACTTGATTTACCACAAGTTGGGAGTCACACTTGGCTTCAATGACTTGCGCTCCCAACCTCTTAGCTAGATCGAGACCTTCAATCAGCCCTCATACTCGGCCTCATTGTTAGTCAATTTCGAAGTTTTGATAGACTGCCTAATTGTATTACCCCTGGGTGGCGTCAAAATGATGCCTAGCCCGGATCCCTTCATGTTCGAAGCGCCGTCTATGAAGAGGGTCCACATCCCCGATGATGTACCCAATTTTAATAATAGTTCCTTTTCGACCTCAGGTACGAGGGCTGCATAAAGTCGGCCACGAAGTCTGCCAAGATTTGAGAATTGGTGGCCGTTCGGGGTTGATACTCGATATTGTACCCGCTGATCTCGACGGCCCATTTGGCCAATCGACCCGAGAGTTCGGGCTTGTGCAAAATGTTGCGAAAGGGATAGGTGGTTACAACGTAAATTGGGTGACATTGGAAATATGGTTTTAATTTTCTAGAGGCGCTTATTAAAGCAAGCGCTAATTTTTCTAAGTGTGGGTATCGGGTATCGGCTTCATCTAGGGTCCGGCTAAGTAAACATGAAATTACGTACCTTGCTCTTCTTGAACTAAGACCCCACTTACCGCTATCTCCGAGACCGCTAAGTATAAGTAAAGTTGCTCGTCCGTTTTTGGGGTGTGAAGCTGTTGCGGGCTCGACAGGTATCGTTTGAGTTCTTCCAAGGCATGTTGACATTTTGGAGTCCATGCGAAGTTGCTCTTCTTCTTAAGTAGTGAGAAGAACCGGTGGCTTCTATCTGAGGACCTCGAAATAAATCGACATAGGGCGGCCATGCACTCTATCAACCTTTGTATAGCCTTGACATTATCAACAATTGTGATGTCTTCGATTGCCTTGATATTATCGGGGTTGATTTCGATCCCCCGATTTGATACCATAAAGACGAGGAACTTGCCCGAACCGACCCCGAATGCACATTTCTCCGAGTTGAGCTTCATGTTGTACTTTCTCAGTATGTCGAATGTCTCCTGCAAATGTTTTAAATGGTCCTCTGCTCGAAGGGACTTGACTAACATATCATCAATATAGACCTCCATTGATTTACCTATTTGTTCTTCGAACATTCGATTCACTAGGCGTTGATAAGTAGCACCAGCATTTTTTAGTCCAAACGGAATTATGTTATAGCAATAGGTGCCGTATTTAGTTATAAACAAAGTCTTTTACTGATCCTCCGGGTTCATTTGTATTTTATTATACCCAGAGTAGGCATAGAGAAAACTAAGGATCTCATGGCCGGTTGTGGCATCGATCATGCAATCGATGTTCGGCAAAGGAAAAGAATATTTAGGGCATGCCTTGTTTAAATCCTTATAGTCTACGCACATTCTAAGTTTGTTTCCCTTTTTAGGGACTACAACTACATTTGCTAGCCATTCGGAATATTTTACCTCCCGAATGGATCCTATATTGAGAAGTTTTGTTACCTCGTCCTTGATGAATGCATGCTTAACCTCCGACTGGGGCCTTCTCTTTTGCTTTACCGGTCGGAACTTTGGGTCCAAGCTCAATCGATGGATAGTGATCTCCGGTGGGATCCCTATCATATCTAGTTAGGACCAAGCAAAACAATCCATGTTATTTAAAAGGAATTGAATGAGTTTTTTCCTGAACTCGGGGGTTAACCCCTTGCCCAGGTATACCTTTCGATTAGGCAGGTGCTCGATCAGTACGATCTGTTCCAGCTCTTTGACTATTGACTTTGTTGCATCAGAATCATCGGAAATTATGAAGGTTCGAGGTATCATATAATTGTCATCCTCAAAAATTTCCTGCTCCTCTGATTGGGCCGAGGCCGGTGACTGTGGTTGCTATTTGACTTCCTATTTTCCCTTCGACTCTGATTTCATTGTTGATGAAAGCGTCGATACTGGTACTACCTCATCGATTCCAAACATTTCTTCTGTGGTGGGTCGAGGTCACTGCTCTCATGTTATGAATCCAAGGCCTTCCGAGTAGCGCGTTGTACCTTATGTCACCTTCGATCACATGGAACATTGTTTCCTGGATAGTCCCGGCCATATTTACTATCAAAAAGATTTCCCCTTTGGTGGTTTCACTTTCCATGTTGAAACTGTTAAGTACCCGAGCTGCAGGCACGATTTGATCTTGGAGGACGAGTTGCTCTACGACCCTTGATCGGATAATATTTGTCGAGCTACCCGGATCAATCAACACACGTTTAACTTGAATTTTATTCATAAGGATAGATATTACCAGTGCATCGTTGTGAGATTGTTCGATCCCTTCTGAATTCTCATCGTTGAAAGACAAGGTTTCTTCTGGTAAGTAGTCCCGAGTTCACTTCTCCCTTGTGATTGTCACCTTGGGGCATTTCTTATCGGTCCTTGCAGAATATCAACCCTACCAACGATCATGTGAATTACATGTTGTGGCTCTTCTTGTTCGTTCTTTCTGTTTGAATCTCTATTTTTGAAGTGGTTCTTGGCTCGATCACTTAAGAATTCTCGAAGGTGACCCTCGTTGAATAAACGAGCTACCTCCTCCCTCAGCTGTCTACAATCTTCGGTTTTGTGACCATGGGTACCATGGTATTTGCACATCTGATTAGGGTTCCTTTAAGCGGGGTTGGTTTGCAGAGGCCTGAGCCATCTAGCATCCTTGATCTGTCCAATGGGCGATACAATACCTGACGCATCGATGCTGAAGTTGTATTCTGATAGTCGTGGTGCTTCCGTGGGCTCGACGTGTTTATCGAAGCCATATTTACTCATGAGCCCTCGGGAACTCTGTCCTCAATCATACCTTCGATCATTTCGAGCGAGGTTACGTCCTGGGCCTATGTTTCTACGATCTGTGTTGTATGGTTGGTACCGATCTCTATTTAATCGGGGTTCTCTGTCGATGTCCCTTTGAATTCTACCGACAGGCCTATTCGGGTAAACGGAACCGGAAGGGGTTCCCAATTGATCATCCTCGACCCTGATCTTTGGCTGGTATCGATTATGTACATCGGCCCAGGTTACAGCTGGATAGTCAATTAAATTCTGCTTTAGTTGTCGTGATGTCGTCGAACTTCGCTCATTCAAACCTTGAGTGAAGGCTTGAACAACCCAGTCATCTGTGACCAGGGGTAGGTCCATGCGTTCCATCTGGAACCGAATACAAATTCCCTTATCATCTCATTGTCCTTTTGTCTCACTCTGAAGAGGTCCGACTACGTAGTCGCAACCTTTATTGCTCCAGCGTATGCCTTTACGAACGAATCTGCAAGCATGGCGAAAGAATCGACGGAATTGGGCGGCAAATTGTGGTACCATATCATCGCCCCTTTTGATAAAGTCTCTCCAAACTTTTTCATTAGTACGGATTCAATCTCATCGTCTTCTAAGTCATTCCCCTTTATTGTGCACGTATAAGAAGTAACGTGATCATTAGGGTCGGTGGTCCCATTGTATTTGGGAATTTCTGGCATACGGAATTTCTTCGGGATGGGCTTCGGAGCCGCACTTGGAGGGAAAGGTTTCTCCACGAACTTCTTCGAATCCAAACCCTTTAGAATCGGGGGTGCCCCCGGTATTTGGTCAACCCGTTAGTTGTAGCCTCGATTTTCTTTTCACCTGATTCGATCCGTTTAGTGAGCTCCTCGAGCATCTTCATAATTGCGGGATCAGTCCCAGATTCATTGGCTTTCGATTTCTCCGGTAAAGGTTCGATTCTATGAACAACTTCTTGTGATGTTTCGAGCTCAATTTTGCTTAGTGCTCGATTCTGATTTTGGAGTTGCGCTATCGCAGCTTGTTGAGTATGTAACATTTCGAATTTCATTCGAAGGCTAATTCTGTCTTCTTCACCGCTTTGTGCGTTCTGATCGGCTGCTCGGGCATCTTTGGGGATGCTATTTTCATGGTCGACGTCCAAATTCCCATTAATGACAATATGAGAGCTCACATTGACTGGGTCTATGGCCGGTGGTCCATCGGAGTTGACTGGAGGTACTCCGTTTCCCGGGGCGAATGTTTTCGTTCTCGCCATGAAGACCAAGGCTGTTGTCTGTGTGAATGGGTGCTACTTGAGAGTTGGACATGTTGATTCCTGAAATCAAAGACACTTACGAGACCAAACGTAAAGCAGTGTGTGTTATGGGAATTAATACCAGGCAACCACTATTATCCTTAGCCCCACGGTGGGCGCCAAACTGTTTACCCTTAAAATTGGATAACAATTAAACTTATAATGTGGTTTTAAGGACACGTGATTTCACCTAATACCAATTGATAAATGTAAAGATTAGTAATAGAAATTGACAACGATACAAAGAAAACCAATGTTGAAACGTAATTCAGCCCTCGAACTAGGACGCCCTCAAGCTGATCAGTACCAAATAGTTATGAAATAAGCAAGCTGATGAACAAGAATATAAGTTAAAGAGAAAGTGTTATATTGCTTTGATATCTTAGAATGTAAGGTGTCTACAAAATGATTAGAACCATCTTTATATAGCAGAGGAATCCTATCTATGGTATAATTCTAATTACGGAAGTAAATCCCATGATTAGCCTAAACAGCCGCCCTTGATTTGATCTGTTCCGGGATTTCCGCCATGGACTTCGACCGGTCACGGATATCTCGCTTTTCTGTTATTGCGCTTTGCTTGAAGTCTGCCCTATTTGGTCTCGATCGCTACTGGCCTCGATCTCGACAGGCACCTCTATTCTCGAACTCGTTACTTTGTCCTTGTGCTCTGGTCTAATCTACTACGAGGCCAACCTTCGATGCAACTCTCTGATCTCAATCAAATAGTAAAATCGAATAGGCCCATTTTTAACCGTATACAGTGATCTTGTTATAGAATCCATTCCAATGCATGCAGAAACAGCTACTTTTCACTAAGGATTGTACAGAATAAAGATATACATTTTTAGTCTCATTGAAGGGTGATCGTGAAAAGAGAAAACTTAGTGAAATTGATGAAATTGAATGATATATAACATGACTTAGTGAAATTGATGAAATTGAATGATATATAACATGTTGGGACTGCGTAGGTAAGAATAAGGAGTTGAATTGTCATTTTATCATAAAATGTAAGTTTGAAGAAATTCTCTGTGGACAAACTGAAAAGGTTTGAAAGTAAATTGAGAAGAAAACCCAGGTCAACTTATTATACGATTTATATTATGTCTCAAAAAGGTAATGTGCGCGCGCAATTTTTAATTGCAACTTGATATAGCTGGTTAATTACAATGAACTTGTCAAACATATTTATATAGATAATGCATGTAACTTAAATTTCATCACTTAAAGAGTCAAATAGAGTCAAAATACTAATTAGTAGCAGAATTCTTGTTTACTATTTTACGTCTTGAGAGTGCGAGCCTGGCTCACTCTTCCCTTCTTCTTCCACGGTCTAAGAAATAATAAATCTACTATCACCACATTTTAATCGAACATTATATTACTCTATCAGTGCACTATACTATTTATAGACTAGCTTTGTAAATGGGCAGACACTTTCAGATCTTTCGTGTAATTTTTTGCATGAGTCATTTTTTTAAATGAGAGCCTCCTTACTTTTTAAAAAGAATATTGATGTCGTTTTCGGGGATTTGCATCTATACCCGCTTTTTGTGTCACGTTTTAATTTGTGCCCGCTTTGCAAAAAAAATTGCAAGCATACCCGCTTTTTCGCATAACTTCAGCATACGGGGCTGAAGTAGCAAAGGTAATCACGCAAAACTTCGGCATTCTAGTAGACGGCCCTGAAGTAGCAAGTATGCTGAACCAAGTATGCTAAAGTTTTTATTTTTGTAACTGGCGAACTTCAGCTCTAAAGCTGAAGTTTTTGTTTTGTAACTGGCGAACTTCAGCTCTAGAGCTGAAGTTTTTGTTTTATACTGGCAAACTTCAGCTCTAGAGCTGAAGTTTTTGTTTTGTAACTGGCTTATGGTTTTCATGCTTCCCAGAGGCTTAAACTAAACCATCCATCAAAACAGATGATGTTAAGAGATGGCACAGACAAATGGGTTTTCGTCGTGATTCAAACCAGTTAGTCTCAGCATAAACAGATAAAAAATCTGTGTATTTTTTCTACAACGAAAAGTTTTCAACGCAGTTACACAGATTTATGATAAGTTGATTTATTTATTCAAACCAGTTAGTTTCAGTTAGCTGCTGCTTCAACGCATCTATTGCCACCATTCAATCAAGCAGGGACCTTTAGTCACGAACTTCAGAAAGAGGTTGAGGGCAGATATAACTTTGAGGAGGAGGAGAAGGGGGCTGAAATTGTTTAAAAAGTGGGTACAAGTTAAAAGTTTTTTGAAAAATGGGTATAGGTTAAATGGGGCGACCAAATAGGACGCCTCGTGCAATTTTTACGTCGTTTTCCATACACATCTTTTTGTGTAGATGTAACTATAAAACTATTGCCTTTATGTCATTTTTGAATGTATAAATCCTACTTTAGGTTGACACATCAACGTTGAAAATTGAAATTATACCGAAATTAAAATGTACCATTCTTGTTTACAAAACTTTACTTCTTTCAATAAGTGTAAAAGAAATTTAAGGTTTCAATTCATTATTGATAATAGGCTATATAGACGATATTTACACTCCAAATGTACCATACTTTATTGTTGTTTTAAAGGCTAAATGATAACAAAATACTCTAATTGGTGTTCTTTTGCTTTGCAGGGACTAATCCAAGTTAGGAAGAGACTATGGAGTGTTTTGGAGTCAATAATGTGGATATAAGGCCAATCAAGAAGAACCCAAACGAAAATAAGCAAGAAAGAGGCAAAGGAGGACTGGGCAAGGTGCCACCGCGACCGCGGTCGAGCGCGGCAGGACCGCGGCAGGCCAAGCAAGTGAGGCAGAATAGTTGTGTTTCACCGCGGTCGCGCAGCATTCTGCCGCGACCGCGGTCGAAAATGTGTAACTGCTCAGAAATTTTGGGACTAAAGTGTAAATCGGGGAAAACTTATCCTAACCCTTTATAAACTCAACAAACTCGCCCAAGCAAAGGTTAAGCTTATTTTTAGACTGAATTGGAGGCAAGAACAAGTGTGAGAAGAGCAATCAACCATTAGAGTTTTTCAATCTTCTCTTTGTTATCTTATTTTGCGCATTATGAATACTTTAATGATTTCATCTTGCTTTGTTATGAGTAGCTAAATACTTTGTCTAGGGTTTTGATGGAACCTATTGAAGGATGAACTTCGTGTTATGTTAATATAGCTTGCCCGGTTTATTCTTTATTTGTTCAACTACGTTCTTGTTGTAGTTAATTGATAGGATCCTCAATTAGTTGTGCCTATTTAGTATGTATTACTCGGGAGAGAGTGCATATTTAGCTAATTTTTGAACAACACCACTCCCAAAGTATACGAGGGATCAATAACTGAGGGTTTAAAGGCGAGATTAGGGATAACGAAGCCTTGGGTGCAATCTAAAGTGAGCTGTAATAAAAGCCAGCTAGCGTAACTCGGGAGAGTGCGTCTAGTAAATTGTCGTGATTACTTGGGAGAGATTTACGGTAATAAGAGTGCTCATGATCGATAGAGACAGTTAGGCAAATCTATATGAAACATAACAGGAAGGGATTCCATCAATAGGGGAAATCATAACTTTAGATCCTTCTCTTATTTATTTACAACTCAATCATAGTTAGCTGTTAGTTCACTTGCTTATATTCAGTTATAGTTAGTTAAACCATCACCAATTGTTATTTAAACATCTGGGAAGTTGATTACAAAGAATTTAGTGAGTCTAACAAAAGCAATTGGTAGGTTAATTCTCTGAGGATTCGACTCTGGGCTAAATATTCAGATTATATTTGCAGCGATCGCTTGTCCTTTTTATAAGGCATAGTTGGGCGTGATCAAATTTTGGCACCGTTGCCGGGGAATTAACGTTGTTATCAATTACAATTGAATGAAATACAAAAATTCTTAGTGTAGTCAGTTTTCTTTACTTCCAATCTATACATTGAAAATTTTAACGTTTGTTGACTTGGTTGTACAAGTACATGCCTAGAAACTCATCGAGAACTGGTGAAGTATTTGAAGCATTATCAGATCCCGAGAAAGTTTTCAAGGCCTTGAATCGGGCGAACCGGAAAAACAAACAACTAAACAATTCGAACCAACGTGGTAGACCCAGCTGCACCATTAGCGCCAGTGATACCTCTTGTGCCAGAGGCTGCTCTATATGACTGGGCACAACCCACAGCAGAGAATTTGGCCACAGCAATTTTAGTCCCGCAGATACAGGCTGAATCGTTTCAAATCACGAACAACATGCTGCACTTGTTGCAAAACAAGGGAATATTTTCGGGGTCACAAATCGAAGATCCTCAACAGCACTTGAAGAATTTCTTGTCAATATGCAAAACTCAAAGGCAGCCCAACGTAACTCAGAAAGCAATAAAGCTGTTGTTGTTTCCATTCTTAGTGACAGGAGCTGCCCAGACTTGGCTAATCTCACTCCCCATTAATTCCATAACAACTTGGGAGGAGCTAGTCAAGCAATTTGTGAACAAGTTTCATCCACCCAACAAGACTTCTCAACAAATTGATGAGATTTTGAGTTTTAAACAGAAACCAATGGAGACACTGCAAGAAACATGGGAACGATTCAAAGGGATGTTGGTTATATGTGCGCACCATAGTATTCCAGATCAGATGTTGGGGCAGCGATTTTACATGGGTTTGGCAGATGGCGTGAACGGTAATGTTGATGCTTCAGCTGGTGGAGCATTTTTAAGAAAAACATGAAGAGAAAGCCAGAGTCTGCTTAACAAGATGGCACAGAATTCGGGGTGGATAACCAGGAATGCACCTATCACTCCAGTAGTTCACTCAGTGCCCTTAGATCCATCCAACACTCTTGCTAAAAACATGTCCACATTAATAACACAGATGAGTATACTAACCAAAAAGGTGGAAGAGTCAGGGCAGAAGCAGCAGGTACACATTGTAGATACTAACAACGGGGGCTTATGCACATCTTGCATTAGTCAGCCAATTGGTAACCAGTGGAATGCAGGAAGTGATCATCATCACTACCCTAAGGACATGAATTATGTGTCTAATTATGGAGGCCAGAGACAGGGTGGTCAAAATTGGGGCAAACAAAATCAGCCATACAAGCCAGTCCAGCCACAGCTCAACAATGGAAACATGGGAGGTATGAGACTTCACAATAATATGGCGCCCTACCAAAGGCCGCAGGGATATAATAATCAAAATCGGCAACAGGGTTATCATCCTCTTCAGCAGCAGCATGGGGGAAGACAGGAAGATGGGTTTGATAGACTCGAGGCAATGATGCAGCAGGTTATTGGGTCAAATGCAAAAATGAGTGAAAGAGTAGATGCACATGAGTCAGCTATTAAGAATATTGAAGTACAGATGGGCCAGATTTCGATGTCCTTGAACAATCGTCCTCATGGGACATTGCCTGCAGACACGCAGGTAAATCCAAAAGATCAAGGCCCGAGCAGATAATGGCAGTGAGTCTACATCATGGCAGAGACTTAGACTTGGAGCAAGAGAGGGCCCGAGAAAGCAGACGGGTTGAGACACTTATACCAGTGCCCATTGAGATAGATGAATCAACGAAACTGAAAGAGGTGACAGTACAGCCTGCCCAGGAAGAACATAACATACAGATTGAGGCTGAGAAAGAAGATGAAACAGCCCAGGAACCGGTAGTTGAGGTGGTAGCTGACAAAGAGCAGTCCCAAATCATTGGGAAGAAGATACCTCCAGCACCATTCCCACAGAGGTTGGCCAAGAACCAGAAAGAAGAGCAATATAAGAAATTCTTGGAGAAGCTGAAACAAATCTAGGTAAATATTCCATTAATTGACGCATTGAAGGAGATGCCTAGTTATGCAAAAATGATGAAGGACTTGATGTCCCGAAAATTCGATTTCCAAGACTTAGCCACAGTGACTCCTACTCAGACCTGCAGTGCTGTGGTGGCTAGACCAGTTGCTGAGAAGCTGTCTGACCCAAGGAGTTTCACAATTCCCTGCACCATTGGTAACTTTGCTTTTGCCAAGGCACTTTGTGATTTGGGGGCTAGCATAAATCTTATGCCCCTGGCGATCTATAAGAGGTTGGGGATTGGAAGAGCTAGACCCACATCTATGTTGCTGCAGCTAGCTGACAGGACCGTGAAAAGACCTTCTGGTATCTTGGATGTTGTGTTGATTCAAGTAGGGAAATTTGTGTTCCCTGCAGATTTTGTGATTCTATATTGCTAGGTGGATGAAGAAATTCCCATAATTTTGGGAAGGTCGTTCTTGGCCACAGGAAATTCACTGTTTGCGAAACTGGGGAGCTCAAGATAAGATTGAACGATGAGGAAATAACCTTTAATGTGCAGAAATCTATGAGGCGACCGACTGAATTCGCCAATTGCTCTCTCATTGACGCCGTGGATGTAATCGTAGAAGCTGATGATGAAACATTGACTATTGAGGACCCTCTTACTGCATGTCTGGTAAATGTGGATGAGGTGAATGGGAAAGAATTGGCAGAATGGGTGTTGACTTTAGAGGGCAGAGGGTTTTGGGATAGAACTCTTGAATTTGAGCCCTTGCACTTAGAAAATAGAGAAACTCCTCCAGCCAAGCTATCCATAGAAGAACCACCAAAGCTGGAATTGAAGCCACTGCCCGCCCATCTCGGGTACGAGTTCCTAGGACCTAACTCCACATTACCTGTTATTATCTCATCTAGTTTGTTAGATGTGCAGGCACAACAACTTTTTTAGGTACTCAAGGAGTGCAAGACTGACATTGGGTGGACCATGACAGACATTAAGGGGATCATCCCGGCATACTTTATGCATAAAATTCTGCTGGAAGAAGGACACAAACCTTCCAGGGAGCACCAAAGAATGATGAACCCCAACATGAAGGAAGTGGTGAAGAAGGAAGTGATTAAGTGGTTGGATGCGGGTATCATTTTCCCAATCTCTGATAGCAACTGGGTTAGCCCGGTGCAATGTGTTCCTAAGATGGTGGCATGACGGTGGTCAAGAATGATAACAATGAGTTGATCTCTACAAGAACCGTCACAGGCTGGAGAATTTGCATGACTACAGAAAGTTAAATCTGGCCACCCGGAAAGACCACTTCCTACTTCCCTTCATTGATCAGATGCTTGACAGATTGGCAGGGAGATCTCACTTCTGTTTTTTGGATGGGTACTCAGGGTACAATCAAATCTCCATTGCACCGGAGGACAGAGAGAAGACCTCCTTCACTTGCCCATATGGCATTTATGCTTTTCGGAGGATGCCCTTTGGCCTATGCAATGCACCCGCCACATTCCAAAGGTGCATGATGGCCATATTCACTGACATGGTCGAAGACATAATGGAGGTGTTCATGGATGATTTCTCAGTAGTGGGTGATGATAGGCTATAGTTACGTATTTTAGTCACTTATTACACTCTAATTTACTGCACTTTAATTGAGTTTGCGCTTTAATCGCTAGTGTCTTGCACTAACTGTGTGTTTTATGCCTTGTAGGAGTGATTCCGAGCTATATAGATGTTATGGAATGAATTCAAGTGACTTGGAGCTTTAAAGTTTGAGTAAAAGTTCAAGTAATTAAGTCGGGATCGTGTTTGGGGGTCAACGGATGATAGTTAGAGCGAACGAAGACTCCAGTAGGTATATTGCGCACTGTCTAGTTAAATAGATATAGCTTTTTGCTCAGAACTCGATTTTAGCTCCACAATGTATGGTTGGAAAGCTAACTCAAAGATCTACAACTTTCATGTTTTATTTTTTTTCAAATTCGGAACGGAACAGGGTGAAAACTGCGCGAACTCTAGCGCGAAGTTGCGCTAGTTAAGGAGCTGGAGGCAGAATGTCAAGGAATATGCACGAAGTCATGCGCGAAGGATGCGCGAGCTCGCGCTAGTAACCCGGGAAAAATGTCCTTTTTCACATTGGAGAAGGTATAATTGTTTGGGCCCACACCTACTTGGTATATATACATGGAAAAATGGTATTTTGAAAGGAGGGCATTTTTGAGAGATAAAAACAAGCACAGAGCCGCCGTGGAGGTCGGGTTTCATCTTTTCTTCCACCAAACTTAGTAATTTTTATGTTTCTTTGTATGATTTGTTGTTTTGCTACCATGTCTATGTGGAGCTAAACTTCACGTTCTAGGGTTGTGGTTCTTTCATGACTACTGTTATTCGGATATTGATTTTTATTTCTTAGTTTATCATATTGGTTTATTTATTTAATCCTGCACTTAATTATTTGATTGCTTGATCACCAATTGAATACTATCTACGAATCTAGAGTTGAACTCGAATGTGGGAATTCTAGATTGCATATAGGATTGAGTAGAGCAAGTTCTTGAACCTGGGCATCGGGGAACGGATTCGCAATTAGGATAGACATATACCTAATTGCCTTGCTTGGTTGATTTACAGGAATTATAAATGTGTACTTGTTAGTTCGAACACCATAGACATATAGGCGTTAGGTTAGCTTGAATAGGCGAGTAAAAACTCGACAGATTCTTATGAGCAATATTAACCCTGTCAACCAATAAACTAGATAAATTAGTTAGTTAATTCAATTGAAGAATACAATAGGAATGTTAGATAGCCCATAACCCTTGATCGTTTTCATTACATTGATATCATAAAAATCTGCTCTTTCTCTGTCCAAAGTTCATTATTTGTTTTTATTTACATTAATTAGTTTAGAATCAAATACTTCTTGGTTTAATTCTTGTATAGATAATTAGGATAGTCTAATTTAGTTAATAGTTGATCATAAGTCCTCGTGGGTTCGATATCATTGTATGTATGTAGTTGTATCAATTGATTGTTGGTTTTGTTTTGTTTTGGTTATTTGACTTTGATAGTGTTGGTGTTAAATAGGAATCATTAGTTTCAAATAGATAGGTGGTTCGGCCCGACGATGGATCCCTTTCGACAGGGTTCTTGAGGGACTGAGTCGAGAAAAAAAAAACTGAAAAATTGTAGGCTCTTCCTGATAACGGATCTTGTAGGCGATTTTCTTGAGGGAAGTTAGTCTAGAGAAAATAACAAAAAGATTTTTTTTATTTTTTATTTTTTTATTTTTTATTTTAGGTAGTGTAGCAACTCCCCCTTGGTTTTTCTTTAGGCCACGGTTCTTTTCCAAGGGTTTACCTTGAACCGGGTATAGGTAGTTTTTTTTATTTTGTTTTCTTTTTTTTTATTTATGGATTAGGTTAATGGGCTACGAGCTAGAGAATCAAAAGAGAACCCATAGCGTTGACACACCTGAACACAATAGACCCCTAGAGTGTAACGCATAGTCTTGTTTGTTGAATCTCACTAAAATGCCTTAATCTGTATGTTTGTTACTGAATTGAATGCTCGTAATGGAGTGTCTTGATGAGCTGATCTGGAATGAGTCATATTCCATGTGTGGTGCGGTTTTTGTGTACCGTGTATTGTACTTGTGTCCAGAACTTGCCCGGTATGTGAGTTGAAGCGAAATTTTAGGTGATGCTTGGTTTGAAAAATGATTTTAGGCTTTCTTTGATCCTTTTTAGCTTAATTGCTTATTACAAATAAAATCTATCCCTAGTTAACCCTTTTGAGCCTATAGACTTTTGTTTGGCACCCACATTACAAGTCTATACCCTTTTGTTCGTAATTGATCTTGTTTTGATCCTTTTACCTCTTAAAGCACTTTAATGGTGAGATGAGCGCTAAAAGAAGTAAGAAGAAACTAAATGAGGGGTGGCTTTTGAGTGGAACCAATAAAAGAAAGAGAGGTGCATTTGTTTTGAAAAATATTACGCCACTAGCGGAAAGTGAAAAGAAAGAGAAGAATAAACTGGAAAAAATAATAATAATAATAATATAGAGATGAGTACATTGTTGTCTTGTTCCTGATAGTGGGTATGAATTAATATAGTGCTTGAAGAAGAAGGGAGCATTTTTGGGAGATACGGCTTGTGAAAGTGAAGTGGGTTGAAGAATTTGCGCTTAAAGTGATTGTGTGATGTGTTAAAGTGCTTAGGAGGGTTAGTAACTATTCCTAAATATATCCTACTCGTCCCTTTGCCCACATTACAACCATGAAAAAGTCCTAATTGAGTTTAGATCGAGTGAGCCTGCATTAGTAGAGATTTACATTAAGGGCAAGCTTATGGTGCCAATTGCATGCATGTGAGTTCTTTTGTGAGGATGAGTGATTTCTTTGATATATGTGAGTATATGACTCGAATGTGTGGATTGATATCAACTTGCGTTGATGTTATTGTGAGGGCATATGAATCGTGACGGAAAAGCAAGTCTTGACTTATGTGTAGAGTATGTTGAGGAAGAATGAATATTGCATGGCACTTGAGAGTCGACCTTTGAGGCTAGGATTGTTCACTGCTAGGCGTAATGTATATAAATTGTTTAGGGTGTAATGCATTAAGGGAAATGGTTGAGTGAAGGAACCTCTAGACAGTATAGTTTGATTGCTCGAGGACTAGCAATGAATTAAGTGTGTGGTGTTGATAATAGGCTAAATCTAGGTAATTTAGCTATTGTTTATGCTTCCGCTTGATTATATTTCCAATGTCATAATATGGTTAATTGATGAAAAATAGGCTCTAATTGTGAATTGTATACATTGCAGGATGAGGAGCTTATGTGATGCTTTCAAGAGGCTATTGGAACTATTTACGAGCAAGAACGACCCCTCGGAGCTGAATGCGTGCGAGGACGAGACAAAGAATGGAAGAAATGATGGCCCAGGTGCGCGAGCTCATGAGCTCATGCGCGAAGTCGCGCGAGTTAAGGATCTGGAGGCAGAATGTTAGAAGTCATGCACAAAGTCACGCGCAAAGGAAGCGCGAGGTCGCGCTAGTCCTAGTTCGGAAGAGACTTATTCATGGGCAGAATTGGAAATCTGGAGGGAAACCCACTTAACCTATATAAAGTCAAGCTCGCCCAAGGTTAATTTATCAAGTTTTTCATAGCATAATACAAGATTGAGACAGGCAAGAGGCAAGGAGGAGATTTGCTCATCAAGTTCTTCTTTTCTTTCCTTTGTTTTTTTTGCCAATTGTGATGAAAGTGAATCTATTTATGATGAACACTAGTATGAGTGGCTAAAATCCATTATTCTAGGGTCATGGGGAAAACATGAATGTTGTTGTTTGAGGTCTAATTTGACAAAGTTGGTTTATCATATTGGGTTGTTTATTTAATTCTGCTTTTAGTTATTTTGCTGAGTAGCTAACAGTGAAATACTATCTACGAATCTAGAGTTGAACTCGAAAGTGGGAACTTAAGATTGCATATAGAATTAAATAGAGCAAGTTCTTGAACCCGGGCCTCGGGGAACGGGTTCGCAATTGGGATAGACATATACCCAATTGCCTTGCTTGGTTGAAATACAGGAATTGTAAATGCATTCTTGTTAATCTTAATTCCATAGACATATAGGCATTGAGTTGACTTGAATAGGCGAGTAAGAACTCGACAGATTCTTATGAGTAATATTAACCTTGTCAACCAATAACCCAGATAAATCAATTAGTCCTTTTAAGCCAAGAACGCAACACGATTGTTAACTAGCCCGTGACCCTGGAATATCCTCTCCTACTGTTTGTTACTCGAAATCATCATTTGTTCGGTTAATTGCTCTAGTTACATTATTGTTTGATAGTTTAGGTAGAAAAATAGTTACATCTCTATTTTGTGAAGAACCTCTTGGATAGATAAATTAATTGAGTTTGAATCAGTCAACGGTTAATCACAAGTCTTCGTGGGAACGATACTCTAATCACTACTCTATTACTTGACGATCACATGCACTTGCATGAGTGTTTTTGGTCGCAACAAGTTCTTGGCGCCGCTGCCGGGGACTTAGAAATTAGCTACTTGACTGAATTGAGCTTTTATTATTTATTTATTCGAGTTTTAACTTTCAGTTCACTTCGTTTGTGCTAATACAGGATTTTCTATTGAATGCGAAGAAGTAGAAGCGGAAATAATCTCCTTCCTCTCGATCCCGAAATTGAACGAACACTTCACAGATTGAGGAGGGAGGTGGACGCTAGAACCAGAATTGAAAGAGAGTTGGACATCGTAGTTCAACCACAACCAATTGAGATGGCAGGTAATTAGGAACGCGCGGTGATTGAAGCCGCAAGGCCCAGTCTGGCTAATATGACTCAGGCTATTGTGAAGACTCAGGCTATTGTGAAGCCTGATATCACTGGGCACTTTGAGCTAAACAATACATGGTTCAGCTGATCCATTCCACAGGGCTATTTGTGGGTTTACCTCATGAAGATCCGCAGAGGCACATTCAAAATTTCTTGGAAATTACGGATACTTACATTTATCCGAACATTTCCAAGGACTATGTCAGGCTGACACTTTTCCACTTTTCACTGATGGGGGAAGCTAAGGAGTGGTTGAATAAGGATCCAGCTAATTCAATCCGCACTTGGGATGATCTGGCAAGGAAATTCTTAATCAGTTTTTCCCCACCAAGAAAACAAAGGTGTTGAGGAGTCAAATTCTAGGGTTCGAACAACGAGCTGGCGAGACACTTTGTCAAGCATGGGAAAGGTACAAGAAGATGCTCAGAGACTGTCCTCACCATTGCCAGACGGACGAGGTATTGGGTCACACTTTTGTAGATGGGCTAGATGATGCTTCAAAGATGAACCTCGATTCAGCTTGTGGGGGTAGTTGCATGGCCAAACCGTACAGTGAAATCCAAATCTTGCTGAATAACTTCACTGCTAATGATCATAACTGGCAAGGTGAGGGTGACTCACGAAAGGCAGTTAAGCAAAAATTAGCTGGGTTACTTGAGCTCAACGAGGTGTCAGCAATGAGAGCCGATATTGCAAAGCTGGCCAATCAGATGACTAGGATGACAATGCAGCAGCCACAACCAATGGAACAACAGATGACTATTTGCTGCGAACTTTGTGGCGACAGTCATATGACTGATATGTGCCCCACGAATCCAGAATCCATCTATTATGTGGGGCAACAGAACAGAGGTCCACCAAATCAGCAAGAACAATACAGGAATTCTTACAATCCAAATTGGAGGAATCATCCCAACTTCTCATGGGGTGGAAATCAGCATAATCAGAATCAGTTTAGACCCCAAGGGGGTTTCAATTAGCCTCAGAGACCACCCCAACAAATGGAAGAGAGCACCAACGATTTGCTAAAGAAGTTGTTGATTGACAATCAGCAGCTTAGGACCGACTTCAAAAATCTTGAGAGGCAAATGGGGCAGTTAGCAACAAATCAAAACACTAGACCTGCAGGCGCTCTCCCCAGTGATATAGAAAAGAATCCGCAAGTGAATGCAGTTACACTGAGAAACGGGAGGGAGCTTGAGGAAGTTCCAAAGAAAAGGAAAGATAAGCCCGTACCTGAGGGGGAGTTGATCCCTAAAGTGACAAACGAGCCAAAGAAGACTGCTGAAATTCCAGAGCCAAAGGAGGCCCCAAGGCCACCACCACCTTTCCCCCAGAGATTGCAGAAAAAGAATGATGATCGCATGTTCAGCAAATTTCTCTATATGTTGAGCCAGGTTCAATTGAATATCCCACTTGTTGATGTGCTTCATGAAATTCCAAAGTATGCTAAGTACATAAAAGATATAGTGGCTCACAAGAGAAGATTAACTGAACTTGAGACAGTTGAACTTACTGAGGAGTGCACTTCTAGGGTCCAAAATAAGCTCCCACAAAAGCTTAAGGATCCTGGCAGCTTTACGATTCCTGTGCGCATTGGTAATATTGATGTGGGTCGTGCTCTTTATGATTTGGGGGCAAGCATAAATCTGATGCCCCTATCGTTGTTCAGGCAATTGGGTCTGGGAGCTCCAAGGCCAACGACTGTGATGTTGCAGCTGGCTGATAGGCCGATAGCGCACTCCGAGGGGGTGATTGAAGATGTGTTGCTGAAGATTGGGAAATTCATCTTCCCCGCTGATTTCATTATCCTCGATTATGAGGTTGATGAACTGGTCCCAATCATCTTGGGGCGACCTCTCTTGGCTACTGGTGGTGCAATTATCAAAGTGAGAGAGGGAAAGATGATCTTGAGGGTAGATGATGAGGAAGCAGTTTTCAATGTCTACAAAGAAATCCAACTTCCCCGCCACTATGAGGATCTCTCAATGATATCTGTCGTTGAGGTTGATGAGCAGATTCAGGATGCGAGTGTTTATCTAGACGAATCTCTAGAGAAAACACTTATGTTGTTTGATAGCCTGGGGAATGATGAGGAGGTCGAGGAGATGATGCACATCCTAATACATCTTGTGCATACATGCAGGGGATACGCCCCTTTGAACCTTTGAACATGCCAGAGGGACCTCCTCTAAAGCCGTCAATTGAGGAAGCCCCAAATTGGAGCTTAAACCTCTCCCATCTCACCTGCAATATGCTTATTTGGGTGACTCTGACAACCTACCTGTTATTGTTTCTTCTGACATGTCTAAATTGCAGGAAGAAAAGCTGTTGAGAGTGCTACGTGAGCACAAGCGAGCACTTGGGTGGACGATGTCTGACATTAAGGGCATTAGTCCAGCCTTTTGCATGCACAAAATCCTCATGGAGGACGGACACAAGCCCAGTGTAGAGCAACAATGCCGACTCAATCCAATCATGAAAGAGGTGGTAAGAAAAGAAGTGATTAAGTGGCTTGATGCAGGTATTGTATTTCCTATCTCAGACAGCAAATGGGTAAGCCCCGTCCAATGTATACCCAAGAAAGGGGGGATGACTGTAGTAGTAAATGAGAATAATGATTTAATCCCTGCAAGAACTGTCACCGGGTGGAGAATTTGCATTGACTATAGAAACTTGAACAATGCCACCCGGAAGGACCACTTTCCCCTCCCCTTTATAAACCAAATGCTCGATAGATTAGCTGGCTAGGAATAGTACTGCTTCTTGGATGGTTACTCGGGGTATAATCAGATTGCTATAGCCCCAGAGGACCAAGAGAAGACCACTTTTACGTGTCCTTATGGCACGTATGCGTTCAAGAGAATGCCCTTTGGTCTTTGCAATGCACCTGCGACTTTTCAAAGGTGTATGATGGCCATTTTTACTGACATGGTTGAGAGGTTTGTGGAAGTGTTCATGGACGATTTTTCTATGTTTGGATGTTCTTTTGATAACTGCTTGATGAACCTTGATAAAGTACTTGCTAGGTGTGAAGAAACTAACTTGGTGCTAAACTGGGAAAAGTGCCATTTCATGGTACGTGAAGGTATAGTTTTGGGGCACAAGGTGTCCAAAGATGGTTTGCAGGTGGACAAGGCAAAGGTGGAAGCAATTGAAAAATTGCCTCCACCGATATCTGTAAAAGGCATCCGCAGTTTCTTGGGCCATGCAGGTTTTTATCGTCGTTTCATTAAAGATTTTTCAAAAATTTCCTCTCCCTTGTGCAGGTTGCTCGAGAAAGATGTTCCCTTCAAGTTCAATGATGCCTGTCTGAAAGCATTTGAGGAGCTGAAGGGAAAGCTAGTGACTGCACCAATTATCATTGCCCCGGATTGGGGGCAACCCTTTGAGTTGATGTGTGATGCGAGTGACATAGCTGTGGGAGCTGTGTTAGGGCAAAGGAGAAACAAAATCATTCACTCCATATACTATACGAGCAAAACACTGAATCCAGCCCAGAAGAATTACACAGTTACTGAAAAAGAGTTGCTTGCAGTGGTGTGGCGTTTGACAAGTTCAGGTCATATCTAGTGGGGACCAAAGTCATCGTCTACACAGATCATTCAGCTATCAGGTATCTGTTTAAGAAGAAAGACGCCAAGCCGAGACTGATTCGGTGGGTCCTCCGCTTGCAAGAGTTCGACTTAGAGATCCGAGATCGCAAAGGAACAGAGAATCAAGTGGCTGATCACTTGTCCAAATTAGAAAATCAGAACCATGTGACTGAAGGGGGTGCAATCAAAGAAACATTCCCTGATGAGCAGTTATTGGCAATCACCTCAAGCACAGCCCCGTGGTATGCAGATTATGTGAACTTTATTGCAAGTGGGGTGACACCACCAGACCTGACACCTGATAATAGAAGAAGGTTCTTGCATGATGTGAGGCTCTACATGTGGGATGAGCCATTCTTGTACAGGCTCTGTGCAGATCAGTTAGTGCGGAGATGTGTTCCTGAGGAGGAGATGACTGCCATACTTCATGACTGTCACGCCTCACCATACGGAGGTCATCATGGTGGTGATAGGACCGCCCAGAAAGTTCTACAATCAGGTTTCTATTGGCCAAAATTGTTTAAGGATGCACATGCTTTTGTTAAAATGTGTGACAGGTGCCAAAGAACCGGAACGATCACAAAGAAGCACGAGATGCCGCTGCAAAACATTCTGGTAGTGGAGCTTTTTGATGTTTGGGGAATTGACTTCATGGGACCGTTTCCATATTCTAACGGTCATAGGTACATCTTGGTGGCAGTCGACTATGTATCTAAGTGGGTGGAGGCCATTGCTCTTCCCACTAATGATGCAAAGGTTGTGGTCAGCTTTGTCAAGAAGCACATCTTCACACGCTTTGGAACTCCAAGGGTGTTGATCAGTGATGGAGGAACGCACTTGTGCAACAAATTGCTGAATAATGTCCTTGCAAAGTATGGAGTCAAGCACAAGGTGTCCACCACCTACCACCCCTAAACAAGTGGTCAAGTGTCGAACAGAGAGGTAAAGCAGATTCTTGAGAAAACAGTGAGTGCAAATACAAAAGATTGGGCCGGGAAGTTAGACGACGCATTGTGGGCATATCGAACTGCATACAAAACTCCCATAGGTGCTTCTCCGTATAAATTGGTTTATGGGAAGGCCTGCCACTTGCCCGTCAAACTTGAACACAAGGCCTATTGGGCAATAAAAAAGCTGAATATGGATGGGGACTTAGCTGGAGAGAAGAGGTTGCTGCAACTCAACGAGCTCGAAGAGTTTCGATTGCACGCATATGAGAATGCCAAATTGTATAAAGAGAAGACTAAGAGGTGGCATGACAAGCACATTCAACATCGAGAGTTCGAGCCAGGGCAAGAAGTTCTTTTGTTCAATTCGAGGTTGAAGCGTTTCCCCGGAAAGCTTAAATCTCGTTGGTCAGGCCCTTTTGTTGTGGTAAGTGTGAAGCCTCATGGAGCTGTGGAATTGCGGGATATGAGTTCAACTGGTACTTTTTTGGTGAATGGTCAAAGGATAAAACATTACTGGGGTGGTGACTTTGCACGTCACAAGACCTCGGTGGACTTGACGGATGCTTGAGAACGTGTTGAGTCGTGCCGCGACGTTAAATCAGGCGCTAGATGGGAGGCAACCCATTGAAGTGTTGTAACCGTCGTGCCGCGATGTTAATTAAGGTGCTGGTTGGGAGGCAACCCAACGATAGTAGTAGTGTTTGATTTTGTGTTTTAGCACACTAACCAATGCAGGTGACGATGGGCGGGTGAAAAGACCATCGACCAAAGGCAATACAGGCGAAAAAAGTACAAAAAACGAATGCCCAGTAGCGCGACTTCGTGCAAAAGTTCGCGCTAACTGGGCAAACATTCTGCCTGAAAAGCACAAAGGTGCGTGAGCTCGCGCGTTTGTTCGCACATCTCACCGCCTGGCCTGCGCGAAGTAAGCGAGCTCGCGCGTTTGTTCGCGCATCTCACTGCCTGGCCTGCGCGAAGTAAGCGCGAGTTAGCACTAGTCTTCGCGCTAGCCCGTTTAAATTCCGGCATTTTTGTATGTTTTTAGTTTTTTTTTATTTGTTCAATCTTTAGACTAAACCCCCCTCTAATAACACCCCTCGTGCTTCAACCCTCCCAAATTCCAAACACTCCCTTCATCTTCCCCCATTCTTCCTTATCCCAGCACCCCTGTTCCCCACCCCCCTCTCGCGAACCCCCCCTTCGAGTTCACTAGCATCTTCCCCATTCTCCTTCACCACAGGTATGAGCCCTAGTTTCTTTCTTCTCTTTTTCTCTCTTTATTTTTCAGATTTGTTTGTTGTATTCTTATGCTTATGTTGTAGTAGTTGTACTTAGATGTTGTGTAGAAATTGGTGCAATGTGTTTTGGTGTTGGTGGATGATAAGTGTGGGGTGGAATCCCACTTGAATTGTGAAGTTGATGGCTACATGAGGGTGGTTCTTGTTCTAAACATCTTCAAAGGTGTTGTGAAGGCCTAATGCCCACAAGGTGTTCGAGGAAAGGCCCCAATGAGCATGATGATGTAGTTGTGACCACTTTTGCGTGTGAAGTCTGAGTAACCGCATTAAGTCACAATATTTTTGTTGGGCTGGGCTGATGTGTTCCCATTTTGCAGGTATCATGGCACCATCGCGAAAGCGCCAAGCCACTGGTCCATCATCAAGCCGCCAAGCTGGCACATCTAGGACACAAGGGGCAGCCCCTGCACGCCCCTATGACAGCAGCAAATTTGTTTTAGCTGAGGCTCAGACCCGCTTTACGGAGAAAGCCGCTAAAAAGCCAATTCCGGAGAGGGGCATTGACATCCGTTCGGTCAATGAGCGCTGCCCCCACATGTATTCGGAGTTGATGGCGCGGGGTTTGCAGACCTTCATTGATGAGCCAGGGGAGCCTAATGTAATGGTTGTGAGGGAATTCTATGCTAATCTTCCAGAGCATATAGAAAATGTGGTCACGATGAGCCGCAAGGCGGTAGATGCCTCCATTGAGGCGATACGCACAGCATATCAGTTGCTCGATCCTCTACCCGAGAATACGGACTTTTATGAGTATGGCAAAAATCCAACAGACGCCAAGTGGGAGCGTTTCTTTGATGATATTTGCGCACCCGGAAAAATGGTGGAGTGGATGGAACACGGTGAGAAGTTCCACTCTTCCTCTTTAACCCCAGAGGGGAAGAGCTGGTTATATGTGATTAACAGTCACCTTATTCCTCCAAAAATACTACGGAGTNCTTAGATGTTGTGTAGAAATTGGTGCAATGTGTTTTGGTGTTGGTGGATGATAAGTGTGGGGTGGAATCCCACTTGATTTGTGATGTTGATGACTACATGTGGGTGGTTCTTGTTCTAAACATCTTCAGGTGTTGTGAAGGCCTAATGCCCACAAGGTGTTTCAGGAAAGGTCCCAATGAGCATGATTATGTAGTTGTGACCACTTTTGCGTGTGAAGTCTGAGTAACCACATTAAGTCACAATATTTTTGTTGGGCTGGGCTGATGTGTTCCCGTTTTGCAGGTATCATGGCACCATCGCTAAAGCGCCAAGCCACTGGTCCATCATCAAGCCGCCAAGCTGGCACATCTTGGACACAAGGGGCAGCCCCTGCACGCCCCTATGACAGCAGCAAATTTGTTTCAGCTGAGGCTCAGACCCGCTTTACGGAGAAAGCTGCTAAAAAGCCAATTCCGGAGAGAGGCATTGCCATACTTTACAAGATCGAAAGGAAGCATTGAGATGTCTTCAGAAATAACTCTGCCAACAGTTCCCATCATGGAGGACAGTCCGATCTC